>NC_084596.1:708571-878571 GCF_033807715.1 Cololabis saira | reverse complement strand
TCAGGGACTAGTGCACTACATGTAAATCAGGGACTACATGCACTACAGGTAAATCAGGGACTATATTCACTACAGGTAAATCAGGGACTAGTGCACTACAGGTAAATCAGGGACTACATGCACTACAGGTAAATCAGGGACTAGTGCACTACAGGTAAATCAGGGACTAATGCACTACAGGTAAATCAGGGACTACATGCACTACAGGTAAATCAGGAACTACATGCACTACAGGTAAATCAGGGACTAGTGCACTACAGGTAAATCAGGGACTATATTCACTACAGGTAAATCAGGGACTAGTGCACTACAGGTAAATCAGGGACTACGTGCACTACAGGTAAATCAGGGACTAGTGCACTACAGGTAAATCAGGGACTAGTGCACTACAGGTAAATCAGGGACTACATGCACTACAGGTAAATCAGGGACTAGTGCACTACAGGTAAATCAGGGACTAGTGCACTACAGGTAAATCAGGGACTACATGCACTACAGGTAAATCAGGGATTACATGCACTACAGGTAAATCAGGGACTACATGCACTACAGGTAAATCAGGGACTATATTCACTACAGGTAAATCAGGGACTACATGCACTACAGGTAAATCAGGGACTACATGCACTACAGGTAAATCAGGGACTAGTGCACTACAGGTAAATCAGGGACTAGTGCACTACAGGTAAATCAGGGACTAGTGCACTACAGGTAAATCAGGGACTACATGCACTACAGGTAAATCAGGGACTACATGCACTACAGGTAAATCAGGGACTACATGCACTACAGGTAAATCAGGGACTAGTGCACTACAGGTAAATCAGGGACTAGTGCACTACAGGTAAATCAGGGACTAGTGCACTACATGTAAATCAGGGACTACATGCACTACAGGTAAATCAGGGACTATATTCACTACAGGTAAATCAGGGACTAGTGCACTACAGGTAAATCAGGGACTACATGCACTACAGGTAAATCAGGGACTAGTGCACTACAGGTAAATCAGGGACTAATGCACTACAGGTAAATCAGGGACTACATGCACTACAGGTAAATCAGGAACTACATGCACTACAGGTAAATCAGGGACTAGTGCACTACAGGTAAATCAGGGACTATATTCACTACAGGTAAATCAGGGACTAGTGCACTACAGGTAAATCAGGGACTACGTGCACTACAGGTAAATCAGGGACTAGTGCACTACAGGTAAATCAGGGACTAGTGCACTACAGGTAAATCAGGGACTACATGCACTACAGGTAAATCAGGGACTAGTGCACTACAGGTAAATCAGGGACTACATGCACTACAGGTAAATCAGGGACTACATGCACTACAGGTAAATCAGGGACTAGTGCACTACAGGTAAATCAGGGACTACATGAACTACAGGTAAATCAGGGACTACATGCACTACAGGTAAATCAGGGACTACATGCACTACAGGTAAATCAGGGACTACATGCACTACAGGTAAATCAGGGACTACATGCACTACAGGTAAATCAGGGACTAGTGCACTACAGGTAAATCAGGGACTATATTCACTACAGGTAAATCAGGGACTACATGCACTACAGGTAAATCAGGGACTACATGCACTACAGGTAAATCAGGGACTACATGCACTACAGGTAAATCAGGGACTACATGCACTACAGGTAAATCAGGGACTAGTGCACTACAGGTAAATCAGGGACTACATGCACTACAGGTAAATCAGGGACTAGTGCACTACAGGTAAATCAGGGACTACATGCACTACAGGTAAATCAGGGACTACATGCACTACAGGTAAATCAGGGACTACATGCACTACAGGTAAATCAGGGACTACATGCACTACAGGTAAATCAGGGACTACATGCACTACAGGTAAATCAGGGACTAGTGCACTACAGGTAAATCAGGGACTATATTCACTACAGGTAAATCAGGGACTACATGCACTACAGGTAAATCAGGGACTACATGCACTACAGGTAAATCAGGGACTACATGCACTACAGGTAAATCAGGGACTACATGCACTACAGGTAAATCAGGGACTACATGCACTACAGGTAAATCAGGAACTACATGCCCTACAGGTAAATCAGGGACTACATGCACTACAGGTAAATCAGGGACTAGTGCACTACAGGTAAATCAGGGACTACATGCACTACAGGTAAATCAGGGACTACATGCACTACAGGTAAATCAGGGACTAGTGCACTACAGGTAAATCAGGGACTACATGCACTACAGGTAAATCAGGGACTAGTGCACTACAGGTAAATCAGGGACTAGTGCACTACAGGTAAATCAGGGACTACATACACTACAGGTAAATCAGGGACTAGTGCACTACAGGTAAATCAGGGACTACATGCACTACAGGTAAATCAGGGACTAGTGCACTACAGGTAAATCAGGGACTAGTGCACTACAGGTAAATCAGGGACTACATGCACTACAGGTAAATCAGGGACTAGTGCACTACAGGTAAATCAGGGACTACATGCACTACAGGTAAATCAGGGACTAGTGCACTACAGGTAAATCAGGGACTAGTGCACTACAGGTAAATCAGGGACTACATGCACTACAGGTAAATCAGGGACTAGTGCACTACAGGTAAATCAGGGACTAGTGCACTACAGGTAAATCAGGGACTACATTCACTACAGGTAAATCAGGGACTACATACACTACAGGTAAATCAGGGACTAGTGTCGACAAATTTGGCTGTGGATTAGCCATTTATTTAGATTTTTCTTAAATGAGCTTTATGAGATGGACTCTCTCATGTTTTGAGGGTGCAGGTGCACGTTCAGGTGCTGCTGCAGGTGCACGTTCAGGTGCTGTTGCAGGTGCACGTCCAGGTGCTGCAGGTGCACGTCCAGGTGCGTCTCCCCTGCAGGTGTAACAGGTGCTGATGTATTTGTGTCCTCCAGAGGATGGAGTCTGGACCTCGCTGAGCAACAACCTTTCCCCCCAGACGTCGGTCTCCGCCGTGGCCGAGGGCGGGAAGGCCGTGATGAGGATCAGCTACAACGCCTCCGACGAGCAGGTAATCGATAAACACCTCCGACGAGCAGGTAACTGATAAACGAGCAGGTAATCGATAAACGAGCAGGTTACTGATAAACACCTGACGAGCAGGTAACCGAATCCGGGGGGTTGGGTGGGGGCCCTGGTCCGGCGTGGAGACCAGAACTGTGTAATAACTGCCTTATATCTGTGTAATAATTGTCTTATAAACGTCTCTGCTGAACTGTCTTATAAACGTCTCTGCTGGTTTCCAGCTGCTGTCCGTCACCAGCAGAGCCGAGAGCTGCCAGCAGTTCATCGCCTACGCCTGCCGGATGTCCCGGCTGCTCAACGGTCCAGGTAACCTAGCAACCAATCACACCACCAGGTAACCTAGCAACCAATCACATCACCAGGTAACCTAGCAACCAATCACCAGGTAACCTAGCAACCAATCACATCACCAGGTAACCTAGCAACCAATCACACCACCAGGTAACCTAGCAACCAATCACCAGGTAACCTAGCAACCAATCACACCACCAGGTAACCTAGCAACCAATCACACCACCAGGTAACCTAGCAACCAATCACCAGGTAACCTAGCAACCAATCAGAGATCACTTCATCGGAGTTAAAGACTCCTGGAAAACATGGGACGTTTCTTACGTAACAATGGTCTTACAGGGACCGTCACTGACCCGGTTCTGACCCTGTTTCTGACCCGGTTCTGACCCTGTTTCTGACCCGGTTCTGACCCGTTTCCTCCCAGACGGCGTCCCCTTCACCTGGTGGGTCGGCCGGAACCACGAGAGACACTGGTACTGGGGCGGGTCCGGACCCGGGATCCAGAAATGTTCCTGTGGGATCCAGAACAACTGCAGCGACGCCCGGAGGCCGTGCAACTGTGACGCCGACCTGCGGTCCTGGTGAGTCCGGTTCTGGTCCTGGTCCTAGTGAGTCCTGGTGAGTCCTGGTCCTGGTACTGGTCCTGGTGAGTCCTGGTGAGTCCTGGTGAGTGTCGAAATGTTGAGAAAAAAATCGAAATGTTGAGAGAAAAGTCAAAATCCTGGTCCTGGTGAGTCCTGTTAAGGTGTTATGAGCAGCCAAACCTACAGGGGGCAGTGTAACGAGAAGATCATGCTAGCCAATCAGAATCCTGGAAAAAAACATCAACAAATGACACGAGTAAGGGGGGGCCCGGCACAGGTCCTCCAAGTGAGGGCCGCGGCCATTGCCAGCTGGCGCTCCAACCCGGAGTCTGTGAGGGAGGGGCTGCTGATAAGAGGGGGGGGGGCAGGAAGGCGTTGAATATGGGGAGAGGGGGGGGTGTCAGTGTGTGTGTGAGAGTCTGTGACGCGATAAGTCCGAGAACCTTCGCCCAGAGTGCAGACAGTTCTGGGAGGGGGATCCTCAGGTGTTTGTGGGAGAGGGGGAGGGTTGAGTTGGGTGCAGAGCGTCATGTTTACTTTCCTCCAGGGAGATTGTGACGAAGTGGCCTGCCAAGCCGCTCCGTCAAGGCCAAATCAAATCAACAATTTGCAGGCAGCTCAGTAATTTTCCGTCTGCCTTTCAGTCTTCTGGTTCTTCAATAAACTCTAATCAGACGAATTTGTGATCAATCAATTCCGGCCAAGCTGAGCTCCCAGCTTCTCCATGTTGTTATCCATCTTGCCAATGAGCTCAAAGACCCCCGCCAGCCTGCGGTTCTGCTCGAGAATCGCATCCAGCTTACGGGCCTGCTCCCCCAGCGTAAAAGTCAGAGCGCTGATCGCTTTGCTTGATCCATCTGCCACGTCCGGCAGCCTGGAAAAGTGGCTGAAGGAGGCCGCCGA
The DNA here is from genome assembly GCF_033807715.1 of Cololabis saira. Classification (NCBI taxonomy): domain Eukaryota; kingdom Metazoa; phylum Chordata; class Actinopteri; order Beloniformes; family Belonidae; genus Cololabis; species Cololabis saira. The sequence goes on along the minus strand of NC_084596.1, from coordinate 873,712 downwards.
CGACTTACGCATTTGTCGATACATCAGGAAACCCCCACCTCCGATCAAGGAGATAATCAGGAGAAATCCTGCGATCATAAATCCAAATATGTAGGCATCTTCTGCATCCTCGATTGACAATATTGCCAAACACAACGGCTTCCACGCCTTGTACGCGTCCATTTTGTATCCAGCAAAGAATGTCCCATCAGGGCAAGAGGGCTCCCTTACCCCCAGTCTTCTTGTTGCAAAGATTTGGTCAGTGTATGTGAGGGGAACTGATAATGAGGGAAACCAGGTGTGGAGCTGGGTGGGGAAGCACATGTGAAGGGAATGAGTGGATTTCTGGCTGATGAGGGTGGCAGGATCTGGAATGACAGGAGAGTGTTAAACAGTAAAAAAAAAACTATATTACACTGTGAAACTGTGACGAGAGTCTTTCATTTGGAGTGACAGAGAAGTGGAGTTACTTTTAAGTGCGACGTTAGAATATAAAACAGGTAAAATACAAGAAAATATTGACGGTTACAAACTAATTGTAACCACAGGTGTCACTCATGACGCTGGTGACGTTTCTGTCTCATAATGTGACGTTCTGAAGAATAAATGTCAGTTTCTCTCCGTTTACAAGCAAACGTGAAGACGGAGGTTTTAAAAATCTACACTTTGGCCGGAGTTTTCAGAAATGATGGTTTTTGGAGACTTTGAGCTTCGTTTTCCTGTAAACGAACGAACAAAACACCAAAACCTGTTCTGGTTTCAGGAGGACGGGGGTCTGCTGGTCTACAGAGACCAACAGTTCTCTGTTCTGGTTCCAGGAGGACGGGGGTCTGCTGGTCTACAAAGACCAACAGTTCTCTGTTGTGGTTTCAGGAGGACAGGGGTCTGCTGGTCTACAGAGACCAACAGTTCTCTGTTGTGGTTCCAGGAGGACGGGGGTCTGCTGGTCTACAGAGACCAACAGTTCTCTGTTCTGGTTCCAGGAGGACGGGGGTCTGCTGGTCTACAGAGACCAACAGTTCTCTGTTCTGGTTCTGGGAGGACGGGGGTCTGCTGGTCTACAGAGACCAACAGTTCTCTGTTCTGGTTCCAGGAAGGAGGACGGGGGTCTGCTGGTCTACAGAGACCAACAGTTCTCTGTTGTGGTTTCAGGAGGACGGGGGTCTGCTGGTCTACAGAGACCAACAGTTCTCTGTTCTGGTTTCAGGAAGGAGGACGGGGGTCTGCTGGTCTACAGAGACCAACAGTTCTCTGTTCTGGTTCCAGGAGGACGGGGGTCTGCTGGTCTACAGAGACCAACAGTTCTCTGTGGTTCCAGGAGGACGGGGGTCTGCTGGTCTACAGAGAGCAACAGTTCTCTGTGGTTCCAGGAGGACGGGGGTCTGCTGGTCTACAGAGACCAACAGTTCTCTGTTGTGGTTTCAGGAAGGAGGACGGGGGTCTGCTGGTCTACAGAGACCAACAGTTCTCTGTTCTGGTTCCAGGAGGACGGGGGTCTGCTGGTCTACAGAGACCAACAGTTCTCTGTTCTGGTTCCAGGAGGACGGGGGTCTGCTGGTCTACAGAGACCAACAGTTCTCTGTGGTTTCAGGAGGACGGGGGTCTGCTGGTCTACAGAGACCAACAGTTCTCTGTTGTGGTTTCAGGAAGGAGGACGGGGGTCTGCTGGTCTACAGAGACCACCTCCCGGTCCACCAGGTGGTGGTGGGGGACACCAGCCGATCCGGGTCGGAGGCCAAGCTGACGGTGGGACCTCTGCGTTGCCGTGGCGACCGTGAGTTCTGCTGCTCCTCGTCCTCCAGGTGTTGGAGAAGCTTTTATTCTGAAGGGAAGATGTGTTTCCTGCAGGAAGTTACTGGAACGCTGCCTCCTTCAGCAGCCCGGCCGCATCGCTGCACTTCCTGTTCCAGCGGGGCGACACCGGAGACGACACCGGCACGGATACCAGTACCAGTACCGGCACCGGTACCGGTACCAGCACCGGCACCGGTACCGGTACCAGTACCGGCACCGACACCACCACCGACATCTCCTTCTACTTCAAAACCTCATCCACCCACGGAGTTTTCCTGGAGATCCTGGGAACGTCCAGCTTCCTGCTCATCGAGCTGCGAGGTGAGAGGAGGCTAGTTTAGGTTAGGTTAGGTTAGTTAGTTAGTTAGTTAGTTAGTTAGTTAGTTAGTTAGTTAGTTAGTTAGTTAGTTAGTTAGTTAGTTAGTTAGTTAGTTAGTTAGTTAGTTAGTTTAGAGGAGGCTAGCTACAGTTAGACACAAACAGTCGTAATATTACGAGAATAAAGTCGTAATTTACGAGAGTAAAGTCGTAATACTAAGCGAATCAATATCGGATTGAATCAAATTGTGATAATCAATCTTAATGGAATCAAGTCGATATCGGATCGAATCGAATCAAATTGTGATAATTGATTCTGAATCTTATGAATCGATATTGAATCAAATTGAATCGATATCTAATCGAATCGCTATCTAATCGGATCAAATTGTGATAATCGATTCTGAATCTTAAGAATCGGAGTCGAATCGATTCTTGACATTTGAATGGATCCCGTGCCCTGTCGGCCGCCAGATCTTTCCGGTCCAGAACCCTGAAACTGACTGTGATTTTCCCAGGAGGCTCGGCGGTCGTGTTGTCCTTCGACGTGGGCGGCGGCCGCGTCGAGCTAATCGCCCGATCGCCGCGGCCCCTGAACGACGACCAATGGCATCGCGTGGAGGTGGAGAGGAACGTGAAGGAGGCGGTGCTTCAGCTGGACGGCCAATACCGGGACGCCAGGCCGGCGCCGCCGCAGGGACTCAAACCGGACGTCTACACCGACATCTACGCCGGTGAGTCTTTAAACCGGACGTCTACACCGACGTCTACGCCGGTGAGTCTTTAAACCGGACGTCTACACCGACGTCTACGCCGGTGAGTCTTTAAACCGGACGTCTACACCGACGTCTACGCCGGTGAGTCTTTAAACCGGACGTCTACACCGACGTCTACGCCGGTGAGTCTTTAAACCGGACGTCTACACCGACGTCTACGCCGGTGAGTCTTTAAACCGGACGTCTACACCGGTGAGTGTTTAAATTGGACATCTACACCGGTGAGTCTTTAAATTGGACGTCTACACGGACGTCTATGCCGGTGAGTCTTTAAACCGGACGACGAGGCTCTTAGATTAAAATGTTTTGATCGATGGTGTGTAAGATTTAACTTAACTAAACTGAAGCAAAGTGAGAAGTCCAAGTAGGGAAAAGTGAAACCTGGCATAAAAAGTTTATGCCTGATAATGGGACAAACCAGTATGAGCTGTGGCGTTCCCCAGGGATCCATTCTGGGACAAATATAATTTCCCAAATATATGGAAATAAGTCAAACACATTTATACATTTGACTTCAAAGATAACTACAGTATTGGTCCGAATATAAGACGACCCTCTTTTTAAAGACTCAAGTTTGGAAAAATACTTTTTGAACACCAAATTCAATTTTTATACAGAATATAATGACAGTACATCCGAAACAAATGATTATAACAATATATTGGAGAGAAAAAGCCTGTTATTTTGCCTCATTAAACCATCATGTTGAAGTTTGCATCATAACTTCTCCTCAGCTGTCGGTTCACCTGCCGAACTTCCACACACTTTTCTCCAGATTGGAGGAACTACGTTTCTACATTTTCTGTTATCTCTTCTCTCATTTTCTTCTCTTTTCTTTCTTACCACTATTTTTTTTAATTTTTCTTCTTGGTGACAGGTGTTGGTTTTGTCCTGGGGAGTTAAGTTCAGCATTTACAGATATCTGGCTCCATCTAGTGGTGTGATGGTGTAATGTCTAGACCTGAATGGAAGACGACGCCCACTTTTTCAGTCTGATTTCAATGCAGAAACACTGTCTTATATTCGGGCCGATACGGAACTTCAAAATCCGTCCAAAACCTTCCCAGGACTCCAAGATCCAGGTCCTGGGGTGGCCCTCCCAGACCTGAGATCTAATTCCTGTCTCCAAGTTCGTCCATTCTCAGAAACCGTCCATGGAAGAATCGGCTGAGGTCCATCAGAAACCCCTCGGGTTGGACTACCCGAGTGCCCTTGGGCAGAACCCCGTATCATCATAGGGATAAACGGGAGGGTTTGATCCTAAAGGGAATCCTAAAGGGATCTTTTTTGAACCAAATTAACTTTAGTTCAATTAAATCTGCCAATCTGTTGAGTAAAGCGTTTCTTCCTCGAAACTCACCAGTGTCTCCTGTAAAGGATTTACATTTAGCTCTTTTAAATATCCGGTCTCTGGTTGGCAAATCTTTCTTAATCAATGATTTTATTAACGAGCACAACCTTGATTTTATGTTTTTAACTGAAACTTGGTTAAGTCAGGATAATAGTGCAGCAGTTCTTATTGAGTCAACACCCCAGAATTTTAGTTTCTTTAGTGAAGAAAGAATACATAGGAGAGGAGGTGGAGTTGCCACTCTGTTCAAGGACAGCTTCCAATGCAAGAAAATGTCTTATGGTCAATTTGATTCCTTTGAATATGTTGCCATTCAGTTAAAATCCCCCCCCAATTAGAATTGTAGAATTGATAACTGTATTTCTAATGTAAGGGTTTTTTCTTTCTTTTGTTTTTATTGCTTAATGTTTTTTACCTAGCTCAGTTTTGTTTTTTAATGTTGTGTTTTGTTGATATGTATGGCCTTGATGTCTCGTATGTCTGGGGACGAGTGGTGGAGATTAGCCTCTGGCTCCAACCATGTATATTTACACACGTGTTCATTAGTATGTACGGTCCCTGCATTTGGTCAATTGGTTTCATTTCATTTCATTTGTGTTCCAGGAGCGTCCGGCGGCCAGCGGGGTTTCCAGCGGGGTTTCCAGCGGGGTTTCCTGGGCTGCCTGCGGGCCCTGAGGGTCAACGGGGCCGTCCTGGACCTGGAGGGGAAGGCCGGGGAGACGAAGGCCGGCTCGAGTCCGGGCGTGAACCCGGGCTGCCGCGGCCACTGCTCCGGCTACGGGCGGCTCTGCAGGAACGGAGGGAAGTGCGTGGAGAAGTACGACGGATTCTCCTGTGACTGCTCCGACACGGCGTACGACGGGCCCTCCTGCTCCGACGGTACTGAACCGGATTAGACCAGGGGTCTTCAACCGCCCCTAGAACCGGATTAGACCAGGGGTCTTCAGCCGCCCCTAGAACCGGATCCATCAGATCAGCAATCGGCAACCCAACATGTTTTAGAGCCATATTGGACCAAAAACACAAAAAACGAATATCTGTGGAGCCGCAAAACATGAGAAGTCTTGTATCAGATTAGAATGAAGAAACACATGCTGCATGTTTCTATATTAGTTAGAACTGGGAACTCGGCTGCTAATGTAGCTGCTAATGTGGCTGCTAATGTAGCTGCTAATGTAGCTGCTAATGTAGCTGCTAATGTAGCTGCTAATGTCTTTCTACATGACTCTTTTTGTTATTGGACAACTTCTCGCTGCAGAGCAAACATTCAGGAGATAAATGTAAATGATTCGCTCCAAGAAACGTTGAATCCTCTTTTCTCCTCAGTTATTTTTCTCTTTTTCCCTTTGGAAACAATAATCCCTTTGGCCGGTTTGTTTCCAGCGGCCTCCTGCCTGGCGCCCCCTGCTGGTAGAAACGCACAATTTAAATGACATATTTTGGTCATGTAACGTGACTAAGCATAAATTACATAGAAACACCAGCAAAAATATAAGAAAAATGAAATGAATAAAGATTGGTTTTTATATATTTTAAGGATTTAAAGTAATTAAACCTTCATATTGTTTAGTTTTTATATATTTTAAAGATTTGGGTTTTTTTTATGTTTTAATTTTTTTTTTAATTGTAGTTTTCAATTTTTTTAATACGTGAATTATTCAAGTTTAATCCACTTTTTTTGTAAATTTTTCCTTTAATCAGAATTTAAATGACATATTTGGGTCAACGTGTAACAAACATGACTCAGCATATTCTACATAGAAGGTTGAACATTTCTTAATTTCTGATGGGAGCAAAGTGGCGCCCGTGATGGCATGCCGCCCGCCTCGCTCCTGCGCTGTCATGTCTTTTTTCCTGCTCCTGCTGCTTTTTGCCTTCCGATTTGTTTCTGCTCTGCTGGCATATGATCGCCAAACCCTCCTCGACCTCAGGGCTTGGTCAGATTCCCTGCTGTTACCTGATCATCCACTCTTCTATCAGCAAACACCATTGCTGGCGGACATCCCCGATCACCTGCGCCGACTGCCTGCTGTCTCTCCCCGGAGGGATCGCGGTCGGGGCCCCCGTTCCTGCTCCGACCACCGACGCTGGCTGTCATGCCCTCTCCCCCGGAGAAAGCGCTCGAGAAGGCGGGGGAGACGTGCCGGTGTGATAGTCCGACTCAAAGCTCACCTGAGAGCGTCCTCCTCCTCGGCTGAGTTCCGCTGCGGATCTTCTCCTCCTGCCCGGTTCATCTGCAGCCGCTGGATCCGCCCTGTCTTTCCGGAGCCAGCGCCGCTGATTACCCCGGTAAATGGACCTGCTACCCTGGCGCAGCTTAAGGCAGGAGCATCTCGGAGAAAGTATGCCTGCTTCCAGCCTCCCGATGCTGGATCCATCTCGCTCACCTGGTCCTCCGCTCTTCCGGTCGCGTCACTGACACGTCATCAGAGCGCCAACACCGCGGTAAGGAATATTGCCGGGAACATCGCGAGACTGAGCCATACTGTGTGTGGTGGGCGGAGAGGTGTGGATCCCAGCCTGCTCTGTCCCATCCAGAGATCCACTGGTCAAATCCACTTCAAGACTGAACTTTTTAATGCCCAGTCTCTATCAAATAAATCAAGCCTGGTCCACGATCACATCCTTGACAAAAATATTGACCTGATGTGCCTCACGGAGTCCTGGCACCAACCTGAGGTCTTTTCCTCATTAAATGAAGCCTGCCCCCCTGGATACAGTTACCTGCAGAGAGCTCGCTGCACTGGCCGAGGTGGTGGCCTGGCGGTTATCTACCGCAATACTCTCAAGCTGTCCCCTCTGTCTCTACCTGAAGTGTCCTCATTTGAATATCTGGCCTTCAAATCAAAACCTCCATCCAAGATCAATGCTGTATTAATTTACCGGCCGCCCAAACCACACCCATCCTTCATCACGGAGATTCATGACCTTCTCACCTCCTTCTGCTCTCTATCCTCCAATAACATTATACTGGGTGACATGAACATTCATGTTGATAACCCCTCCTCCCCCCTGGCAGCTGATTTCCTTCATGTGTTGGACTGTCTCAACCTCACACAGCATGTTGATGCACCCACTCACACCAGGGGGCGCACCTTAGACCTGGTCATCTCAGACTCCCCCTCCATCAATAATCTGGCAGTATATGACCTGGGTGTCTCTGATCACAGCATTATTTCAATGGACATTTCCTGCTCATCCCACCTCCCTCAGCCTAAACGCGATATTCATTTTCGCAATTTAAAAAACATCAACCCTGCCATTTTGCATTCTGACCTCCAAATGCTGGCCTCACTTAACTTTCCCTCAGTTATGGAATCGGTTGAACACTACAACCATTCTCTTCGCCACCTCCTGGATGTACATGCCCCTCTCAAAACAAGGACTGTGTCTTTCTCCCGCACTGCCCCCTGGTTCACCAATGAACTGCGCAGGATGAAAGCTGCTGGCCCGGCCATTGAAAGGCGAGTCAAATCATCCGGCCTGGTGGTACACAAGCTGGCCTACAAAGACCATCAGAAGGCCTACGCAGCAGCCCTTAAAGAAGCCCGGTCCACCTATTATTCAAACATCATCAACAGCAGTCCAGGAAATTCAAAACAACTTTTTTCCACCATAAATCTTCTCCTAAACTCCAAAAACCAAACCCAGACAGAGTCCACAGCCGAACACTGCAACAGATTTCTTTCATTTTTCAAGGACAAGATCAACTCCATCCGGTCCCAGCTCGCAGGCTCCTCAGCACCATTTCTGCCACCTGCCTGCCCTCTACCTGCACCCTTCAGCACCTTTGTTCCTGTCACACAGCCCGAAGTTGAGAGTCTCATCAAAACAATGAAACCCTCCACTTCCACTTTGGATCCCATTCCTACAGCACTCATCAAATCCAACCTGTCTGTTATAAGCCCTCTCATCACACAAATAATAAACCACTCGTTAAACTCCGGTCATGTCCCGCCGTCACTCAAGACTGCCATTATCAAGCCCCTTCTGAAAAAACCCAGCCTCGACCCAGAATGTCTTTCCAACTACCGGCCCATTTCCCATCTTCCATTTCTGTCCAAGGTGCTTGAAAAAGCTGTTGCCACACAATTACAGGAACATCTTCAACACCATTAACTATTTGAAACTTTCCAATCTGGTTTCCGTACTGCCCATAGTACAGAGACAGCATTATTGAGGGTAACCAATGACCTTCTCATCTCCGCCGACTCTGGATCTCCCTCCCTGCTCATCCTCCTCGACCTTTCAGCAGCCTTTGATACTGTTGACCACCACATCCTCCTAAACCGTCTGCACACCGACGTTGGTCTCCATCACTCCACACTGGACTGGTTCACCTCCTACCTTGGTAACAGGACAGAGTATGTCAGCTTGGGATCTTCCAAGTCCCAAACAGCCCCTGTTACGTGTGGTGTCCCCCAAGGATCTGTCCTAGGGCCTCTCCTTTTCATCTTGTACATGCTGCCCCTGGGTCGTGTCATCAGCCGGCACGGAGTCTCGTTTCACTGCTATGCCGATGACACTCAGCTGTACCTCCGGACTGACCCCAACCTACGTTCCACCCCAGTCCCCTCATCTTCACCTACTCAAGCCCTCTCTAACTGCCTGGAGGAGATTAGGGCGTGGATGAGTCACAACTTCCTCCAACTCAACAGTTCCAAAACCGAAGCCATACAAATATGCCCCCCTCACCAGGTCCAGTCATCACCCATAACCACCATCTCCTTCTCCGGTCAAGACATCCCCCTCTCCACCTCTGTTACAAACCTCGGTGTGAAGCTGGACCCACAACTCACCTTCATAAACCACATCAAACATCTGTACCAAACTTGCTTCTTCCACATAAAGAACCTATCCAAACTCCGCCCCTTCCTCACTTTCCCCGATGCAGAGAACTCGTCCACGCTCTAATCTCCTCCAGGCTCGACTACTGCAACAGCCTGCTCATCGGTATCCCCAACAAACACCTTCAGAAACTCCAACTCATTCAGAACTGTGCCGCCCGAACTCTGATGAGAACCTGCAAATACGACCATATCACCCCTATTCTCCAGAAACTCCACTGGCTTCCCATAACCGCAAGAATCCAATTCAAGATCGCCCTCATCACCCACCTCTGCATCTACAGCACTGCCCCTCAATACCTCAAAGACCTCCTGACCCCTCACTCATCCACCCGGAACCTCCGCTCACAAAAGACCAACCTCCTCTATCAGCCCCGCACACGACTCAGCTCCATGGGAGACCGAGCTTTCTGCTCCGCTGCCCCACACATCTGGAACTCCCTCCCTGAACACCTCCGTCAACCCCAGTCTGTGGACACCTTCAAAAAGGGGCTTAAAACTTTCCTGTTCAGGAAGGCTTTCCCTGGTCTTTCTTAGATGTTTTTTACTATTTTTATGCTTTTTTTTACTTCTCGTCTTTTATGTGCCCTGACTTTCCCTTGTTTATGTAATGCACTTTGAGATTATACATGAAAAGTGCTCTACAAATAAAATGTATTATTATTATTATTATTATTAGAAACACCAGCAACAATATTAAAACAAAAAAATAAAATAGAAGAAGTAGAAACGCGTAACTACGAAGCAAATCTTCATTAACAGAAATGTAAAAAATGTAATATTTATTCTACACATTTTTACAGCATTGGAAAACGTTAAGAATGTTTGTGTCATGTTTTCCCACAGAAACCTGTAGGAAAACGCTAGGGCGGGGCTAGCGAGCCGCTAGGGCGGCGCTAGCGAGCCGCGGGTTGCCGACTCCACATTAGACGGTTTCTGGTTGAATGATTCGTTTTTAACTGATGATGTTCTGCTGTCTCCAGACGTCGGCGGCTACTTTGAGTCGGGAACGTTGGTGCGTTACGACTTCCTGCCGGAGGCGGGGCAATCGTCGGGGGGCGGAGCCAACCTGACCCGGGAGGAGCTAGCGTTTAGCTTCAGCAGCTACGACGCCCCCAGCGTCCTGGTCTACGTCAGCTCCAGAACCCGGGACTACATGGCCGTGGTGCTGCGACGCAACGGTGGGCCGGAACACATCCATATTAAATAAATACATACTTTGTACGTCATTCATTCATTAAATGCAATTCATTAATTAAATGTATAATTAATTAATTAATGAATTAATTAAATGTGTCATTAATTCATTAAATACTGAAATAATTAAATATATATTTTTACTTAAAATGAATTGTATTTTAATTAATGAATGACACATTTAATTAATTAATGATATATTTCATTCCCATTTTAATTAATTCATATATATTTATTTATGTAATTTTGGCACAAAAAATCCTCCATACTATGGAGGATATTTTTTTTTACATTTTTTTTAAATAATTAATTTAATGTGTCATTAATTAATTAAATGCTGAAATAATTAATTAAATACTGAAATAATTAAATATATATATTTTACTTAAAATGAATTGTATTTTAATTAATTAATGACATATTTAATTAATTAATGATATATTTCATTCCCATTTTAATTAATTCATGATGTATTTATTTATTTAATTTTGGCACTAAAAATCCTCCATAAACATCAAGTCTTACGATTCATGAATAAATGTACTGCATGATACAAGTGTTTGTGTGTTCAGGAACTCTGCAGATTACTGGATGATAGTAATATTTGTGTATTTGTACTTCAGGAACCCTCTAGATTACTGGATAATAGTAATATTTGTGTATTTGTACTTCAGGAACCCTCCAGATCCGCTACAGTCTCGGCGGGCTACAGGAACCGTTCACCATCGATGTTTCTCACCGTAATTTGGCCGACGGTCGTCCTCATTCTGTCAACGTTACCAGAAACAAGAGGGAGATCCGGCTGCAGGTACAAGTACACACCAGTACCATGAAGTAGTACCGGGTAGTACCATGAAATAGTACCATGAAGTAGTACCATGAAATAGTACCATGAAATAGTACCATGAAGTAGTACCATGAAGTAGTACCATGAAGTAGTACCATGAAGTAGTACCGGGTAGTAGTACCATGAAATAGTACCATGTAGTAGTACCATGAAATAGTACCATGAAGTAGTACCATGAAGTAGTACCATGAAGTAGTACCATGTAGTAGTACCATGAAATAGTACCATGTAGTAGTACCATGAAGTAGTACCATGAAGTAGTACCGGGTAGTACCATGAAGTAGTACCATGAAGTAGTACCCGGTAGTACCATGAAGTAGTACCATGAAGTAGTACCCGGTAGTACCATGAAGTAGTACCATGAAGTAGTACCGGGTAGTAGTACCAGGTAGTACCATTCTGTCAACGTCACCAGAACCTTCAGGGAGATTCGGCTGCAGGTGAAAGTACACGCTAGTACCATGTAGTAGTACCGGGTGAAAGTACACACTAGTACCATGACGTAGTACCAGGTGAAAGTACACACTAGTACCATGAAGTAGTACCGGGTAGTAGTACCATGAAGTAGTACCATGAAGTATTACCATGTAGTACCATTCTGTCAACGTCACCAGAAACAAGAGGGAGATTTGGCTGCAGGTGAAAGTACACACTAGGTTGTAGTACCATGTACCAGGTTGTAGTACCAGGTTGTAGTACCAGGTACCAGGTTGTAGTACCAGGTACCAGGTTGTAGTACCAGGTTGTAGTACCAGGTACCAGGTTGTAGTACCAGGTTGTAGTACCAGGTTGTAGTACCAGGTACCAGGTTGTAGTACCAGGTACCAGGTTGTAGTACCAGGTACCAGGTTGTAGTACCAGGTACCAGGTTGTAGTACCAGGTACCAGGTTGTAGTACCAGGTTGTAGTACCAGGTACCAGGTTGTAGTACCAGGTTGTAGTACCAGGTACCAGGTTGTAGTACCAGGTTGTAGTACCAGGTACCAGGTTGTAGTACCAGGTACCAGGTTATAGTACCAGGTTGTAGTACCAGGTACCAGGTTGTAGTACCAGGTACCAGGTTGTAGTACCAGGTACCAGGTTGTAGTACCAGGTTGTAGTACCAGGTACCAGGTTGTAGTACCAGGTTGTAGTACCAGGTACCAGGTTGTAGTACCAGGTACCAGGTTGTAGTACCAGGTTGTAGTACCAGGTTGTAGTACCAGGTACCAGGTTGTAGTACCAGGTTGTAGTACCAGGTTGTAGTACCAGGTTGTAGTACCAGGTACCAGGTTGTAGTACCAGGTACCAGGTTGTAGTACCAGGTTGTAGTACCAGGTACCAGGTTGTAGTACCAGGTACCAGGTTGTAGTACCAGGTTGTAGTACCAGGTACCAGGTTGTAGTACCAGGTTGTAGTACCAGGTTGTAGTACCAGGTTGTAGTACCAGGTACCAGGTTGTAGTACCAGGTACCAGGTTGTAGTACCAGGTACCAGGTTATAGTACCAGGTTGTAGTACCAGGTACCAGGTTGTAGTACCAGGTACCAGGTTGTAGTACCAGGTTGTAGTACCAGGTACCAGGTTGTAGTACCAGGTTGTAGTACCAGGTACCAGGTTGTAGTACCAGGTACCAGGTTGTAGTACCAGGTACCAGGTTATAGTACCAGGTTGTAGTACCAGGTTGTAGTACCAGGTTGTAGTACCAGGTACCAGGTTGTAGTACCAGGTACCAGGTTGTAGTACCAGGTACCAGGTTGTAGTACCAGGTACCAGGTTGTAGTACCAGGTACCAGGTTGTAGTACCAGGTACCAGGTTGTAGTACCAGGTACCAGGTTATAGTACCAGGTTGTAGTACCAGGTTGTAGTACCAGGTTGTAGTACCAGGTACCAGGTTGTAGTACCAGGTACCAGGTTGTAGTACCAGGTACCAGGTTGTAGTACCAGGTACCAGGTTGTAGTACCAGGTACCAGGTTGTAGTACCAGGTACCAGGTTGTAGTACCAGGTACCAGGTTGTAGTACCAGGTACCAGGTTGTAGTACTACCTCTCCCCTCTCCCCCCCAGATGGACCACTACCCCGTGTACTTGTACTTCCTCCCCGAGGAATCGGACGTCAACTTCAACCTGGTGAAGAGCCTCTTCCTGGGGAAGGTGTTCGGTACGTTAGCATGTTTTAGCATGTTTTCTACTCTCTGAACCGGTTCAGACCGGTCCAGCCTCTTCCTGGGGAAGGTGTTCGGTACGTAGCATGTTTTTTACTCTCTAAACCGGTCCAGACTGGTTCAGACCGGTCCAGCTTCTTCCTGGGGAAGGTGTTCGGTACGTTAGCATGTTTTAGCATGTTTTATACTCTCTGAACCGGTTCAGACCGGTCCAGCTTCTTCCTGGGGAAGGTGTTCGGTACGTTAGCATGTTTTCTACTCTCTGAACCGGTCCAGACTGGTTCAGACCGGTCCAGCTTCTTCCTGGGGAAGGTGTTCGGTACGTTAGCATGTTTTCTACTCTCTGAACCGGTCCAGACTGGTTCAGACCGGTCCAGCTTCTTCCTGGGGAAGGTGTTCGGTACGTTAGCATGTTTTAGCATGTTTTATACTCTCTGAACCGGTTCAGACCGGTCCAGCTTCTTCCTGGGGAAGGTGTTCGGTACGTTAGCATGTTTTTTACTCTCTGAACCGGTTCAGACCGGTCCAGCTTCTTCCTGGGGAAGGTGTTCGGTACGTTAGCATGTCTTCTACTCTCTAAACCGGTCCAGACTGGTTCAGACCGGTCCAGCTTCTTCCTGGGGAAGGTCTTCGGTACGTTAGCATGTTTTCTACTCTCTGGACCGGTCTGAACCGGTCTGAACCAGACCAGCATTTTCCTTGGGAAGGTCTTCGGTACATGTTTAGCATGTTTTCTACTCTGAACCGGTTCAGACCGGTCCAGACCGGTTCAGCAACTTCCTGGGGAAGGTCTTCAGTCAGTGCCGGGGGGGGTTTCTCCCCGGCAAATTTTTTGGGCATAATGCATTTAAATGCATCAATATGGTGCACTTTGGAAAGCTAGAATAACAATAATATGGAGTCTGCTGCCTTAACTTACCTTGGAAACATAGATATCCTCTCCGGAGCTTCTCTACCCGGCTAAAGTTATTCTCCGCTCCTCTGTTTGTGAGCACAGAGCATGCACAGCCTTCACCGCTGATTGGCTGTTTCCCGTGCCTGTCTCTGTGTGTAACCAATCAGACAGAGCTGTGGGCGGGACATTGCTGGACACAGTGCAGTGACTGCAGGCAGAGAGACGCGGCTGCATCAGCCCCAAAATAACGCAGTTATTTAAAAAGTTACACTTTTTTATATTATTATTGTTTTATATATACGAGAGGTGCCGGATCTGCCCAAATAAGTCCCGGAACACAGGGAGGCCAAAATCGAGAGGTGCCGGATCCTGTTCCGGCAGGATCCGGCACAAATTAACCCCTGTCTTCGGTACGTTAGCATGTTTTCTACTCTCTGGACCTGTTCAGACCGGTTCAGACCGGTTCAGACCGGTTCAGACTGGTTCAGACCGGTTCAGACCGGTTTAGACCGGTTCAGACCGGTTTAGACCGGTTCAGACCGGTTCAGACCGGTTCAGACCGGTTCAGACCGGTTCAGACCTGTTCAGACCGGTGCAGACCGGTTCAGACTGGTTCAGACCGGTTCAGACCGGTGCAGACCGGTTCAGACCGGTTCAGCATCTTCCTGGGGAAGGTCTTCAGTATGTTAGCATGTTTTCTATTCCACCTGAACCCTGAACCTTCTTTTTTCCTTTTTTTTCCTTTTTTTTCCTTTGACATTTTATAGATAGTTTATATTTTTGAAGAAAGATGGGAAAGATGAGTTAACAACAAACAACTGCCTAATGACCCAGAACATGGTGTTTGTTTTGTCCCTGAATACGTCTGTCCTTCTGTCCATGTCGTGTATATAGGAATCCTCTGAATTAAATCTGATATGTTATTATATTATATTATATTATATTATATTATATTATATTATATTATATTATATTATATTATATTATATTATATTATATTATATTATTAGTAATGTGTTGACAAAGTGATTTAAATGTCTAATGTTTGTAATTTATTCCTTTGATTTTCTCCAGAGACGGGTCAGATGGACCCGGTTCTGATCGACCGCTACAACTCCCCGGGCTTCGTGGGCTGCCTGTCCCGGGTCCAGTTCAACGGCGTGGCCCCCCTGAAGGCGGCGCTGCGCCCCGGCGGTGCCGGTGGCCCCGGTGGTACCGGTACCAGTGCTAGTACCGGTACCGGCCGGGCCACCACGCCCGTCAGCACCCACGGGATCCTGGTGCCGTCCAACTGCGGCGCCGCGGCGCCCCTGACCCTCGCCCCCCCGGGGGCCCAGAACCAGAACTACCCGCCCGACCCCTGGATCCTGGAGACCGGTGAGTGGCCCGGAACCAGAACCAGAACCAGAACCAGAACCTGAACCTGAACCTGAACCTGAACCTGAACCAGAACCAGAACCAGAACCAGAACCTGAACCTGAACCAGAACCTGAACCAGAACCAGAACCTGAACCTGAACCTGAACCAGAACCTGAACCAGAACCTGAACCTGAACCAGAACCTGAACCAGAACCAGAACCTGAACCTGAACCAGAACCAGAACCTGAACCAGAACCTGAACCTGAACCTGAACCTGAACCAGAACCAGAACCAGAACCTGACCCGGAACCTGAACCAGAACCAGAACCTGAACCTGAACCAGAACCTGACCCGGAACCTGAACCTGAACCTGAACCAGAACCTGAACCTGAACCTGACCTGGAACCTGAACCTGAAAGCTCCCAGTATCCAGACTTTAGGATCAATAATACAGGATTTTAAAATGTCAGAGATTATTTTAACAACGTGTTTCCAGAAAGCGTCAATAATGGGACAGTTCCAGAGTTCCAGAGTATGGAGGATTTTTAGTGCCAAAATTAAATAGATAAATACATCATTAATTAATTAAAATGGGAATTAAATATATCGTTCATTGATTAAATGTGTAAATTATGAATTAAAATACAATTCTTTTTTTTTTTTTTTTTAAAGATTTTTTTGGGCTCTAGTGGCCCTTTATTGAGATGCAGACTGGAAAGGGGTGAGAGAGAACAGGGAAGACACGCAGCAAAGGTGCGCGGGCTGGATTCGAACCGCTGCAGGAGGAGGACTGTAGCCTCAGTATATGGGCCGCCGCTTAACCCACTGCGCCACCGAGCAGCCCAAAATACAATTCATTTTAAGTAAAAATATATATTTAATTATTTCAGTATTTAATTAATTAAATACTGAAATTGGAGGCCTTAAAATACTCGAAAACTCACCACATTTTGCACATGCTTCCAGAGTCGCAAGAAATTACGTATTTTGTGGGCGACAGGTTTTTGGACGAGCCCCATAATATGGTTTGACTTACAGCAATGACCTTTATGTGTCTATTATATCTGACAAAGCTCTACAAAAAAGTATCTTGGACCCATGCTCTAAGTTACACAGGAAGTCCAGCATTTTGAACAGAAAATGTAATTTTTTATGAATTCTGGTCATTTCCAGGCCTCGTACTTTAACGAACTCCTCCTATAGATTTTATCGGTTTGGCTCACAACTTGGTTTGTACAATCTAGACACGTGGCCGACGCTAAATTGTGAGGAGAGAGGGGAGGGGTGCAGCTCCCGCGGGGGGACAAGGGCGGGCCGCCATCTTGGATGGGTATCCATTTATTTCTACTGAGGAATGTTTTACCCCCGACTATAATCATCCATAACTCCCCGAATTTTTCCCCGATTTTGACAAGGTTTAGTTTGTTATAAAGCGCAGAGATTTAGTTATGATATAGGACGCTGTCACACATTCAAAACACGTACATTTATGCTGAAAGACTTTGTATTATGCTCTTTAACAAAGACATATGGTATGACATTGATAAATGTATAAATTGATTAATTTTATAAAGAAACAAGTTTGATTGTTCATTTGATTGTATTTGAAGGAGAGAGGGGTGTGTTGTTGTATTTATTTATTTATATTTATTTATTTATTTTTCTTTCCTATTAATATTATTTATTTTATTTAATTATTGTTTTGAAAAGTTAAAAAAGGGCAAAATATTGATGTTTCTATTGTTATTGTAAATCTCTGGTGGAATATTCAGGATCGGTTGTAGCGCCACCTGTTGGCACCAGTAATTGTCATGTCTTCTAGTATGCATCTGTGCTCCAAGCGAGATGAGCGGATGTTAAATCAATACATTTGATATTTCATGGTTTGCATTAATGGGCTTGGAAAGATGGCTCAACAGCGCCCCCTAGAGAACTTTTGCCATAACTTTAGAAAGGTTTGACATAAAGACTTGTGGGTGGTGTCATGGGACTCGGTTTTGAGTCCTTGACCATAATTGGTGCGAATTAGCCCCGCCCCTTCTTCTGATTGATCGATATTTCATCGTTTTCTGCTATAACTTTTGAATGGTTTGACATAGGAAGTCGTGGGTGGTGTCATTTCTGATATGCTTATGGTGGCGGTGGCCATGAGTGCGAGGGCCCGTTCATCGCTGCTTGCAGCTTTAATTATTATTATTATTATTATTATTATTATTATTATTATTATTATTATTATTATTATTATTATTATAAATTATTATTATTATTATTATTATTATTATTATTATTATTATTATTAAAATAAAGTTTATTATTATTATTCTGCTACAGCTGGAGCCGTTTTCCCCTTCAAAGAGGAAAAGATCGGAGGAAACGGAGGAGACGGAAACTCTGCTGTTATCGGAGGTAAAAGATGGAGGGATGGAAAAACAAATGAATAGAGGGATGAAAGGATGATGGATGATGGATGATGGATGGATGGATGATGGATGGATGGATGGATGGATGGATGTGTGTCCAGATTCTGTGGGCGTGTCTAACTGTGGCTCCGCCCCCAGGCGTGGTCTCCGTGGTGATCTTGGGCGTGCTAGCCGTGCTACTGCTAGCGCTGCGTCACGTGTTCCGGCACCACGGCTCCTACCACACCAACGAGGCTAAGGGCGCCGCGGCGGCTAGCTGCGCCGACGCCGCCGTCATCGTCAACGACCCCGCCTTCTCCGAGAGCATCGACGAGAGCAGGAAGGAGTGGTTCATCTGAGGCTCCGCCCCCTTCATGAGGCTCCGCCCCCTCCCTGGGGCCACGCCCCCGTCCCGGGACCAGGGGGCGGGGCCTCAGCAACGACCCCGCCTTCTCCGAGAGTATCGACGAGAGCAGGAAGGAGTGGTTCATCTGAGGCCCCGCCTCCTACCGGAGGCCCCGCCCCCTTCCACAGGCCCCACCCCCTTACCAGGACCAGGGGGCGGGGCCTCAGCCTGGCCCCGCCCCATCCCTCCTTCAGCGAGAGCAGGAAGGAAGTGTTTGATGTAGACCAGGGATCAGCAACACGCGGCTCTCTAGCGCCGCCCTAGTGGATCCTGGAGCTTTTTCAAACATGTTTGAAAATGGAAATAGATGGGGAGGGAAATATATGTTTTGTTTTAATGTTGTTTCTGTAGGAAAACAAGACATTCTGAATGTTTTCCAATGCTGTAAAAATGTGTAGAATAAATAAAACATTTCAACATTTCTGTTAACGGAGATTGGTACGGAAGAGAATCAGGGCCACGCAGGAGAAAAAATATCTGAGAGGGGAAGATTTTTATTTTATTATTTCATTGTGCACTTGGAAAAAAGTTGAAATGTCGAGATTAATGTTGAAATACAATTTCAAGAATAAAGTCGAAAATTTGCCGTTTTTCTCAACATTTCAACTTTTTCTCAACATTTTTACTTTTTTCTTGACATTTTTACCTTTTTCATGAAATGTTGACTTTTTTCTCGACTTTTCGACTTCTAGTGAAGTGCATGATGAAAAAAATCTTCCTCTTCTAAAATATTTTTATTTTTCTCCTGCCTGGCTCTAATTCTCTCCCGTAGATTCGCAGTTCCCAGTTCTAACTAATATAGAAACATGCAGCATGTGTTCCTTCATTCTAATCTGATACAAGACTTTTCATGTTTTGCGGCTCCAGACATATTAGTTTTTTGTGTTTTTGGTCCAATGTGGATCTAAAACATTTTGGGTTGCCGAGCCCTGAGGCCCCGCCCCCATCCTGGGACTTTACCAGGGGGCGTGGCCACCGCCTGGCCCCGCCCACCGTGTCTTCATGTGGACAGACTGAAACTGACAGGACGCTAACGTCGCTAACGTGGCTAACGTCGGCTCACCGACACGATCCTCATCTACTCATCTGCCAAAACTTTACTGAGATGGTTTATTTACTGATTTATGTATTTATTTATGTATATATTTATCTATTTATTGATTTATTTGATAAGCGAGCTTCTCCTGGCTCTGCGATGCTTGTGTCTGTACTCGGCTTTGATGAAACAACCGTTAGCCTCGTTTTAGTGTTTAGATGGAAGCGAGTCCGGACCGTAGCCCCGCCCCTTCCACCCTAGCCCCGCCCCTACCGGCATAGCCCCGCCCCCGCCATAATAGCCCCGCCCCCGCCGTCATAGCCCCGCCCCCTCCACATCTAGTTTAGGTAGTTTTGTTCGGGGTTTGCTAACCCGTCGCCCTCGTAGAAGTTCAGACGTAGGAAACTTTTCTGTTGTTTCAGACGCCAGGAAGGAAACCCTGGACGGGAAGGAAGTGGAGCTGTGAATTCTGGGAATTGTAGGAAGTTTACGAACATGAATGTTAGCTCATAAACGCTAGTCTCTTCCTGCTTCGTCCGCTTCATCTTTGAATAGAAAAGCACATGTTCCTTTGGCCCCTCCCCCTCCTGGATGACTGATGACACGGTGTTAGCCGCCATAGCGTTAGCCACCGTAGCATTAGCCGCCATAGTGTTAGCCGCTGTAGCGTTAGCCGCCGTAGCGTTAGCCGCCGTAGCGTTAGTTAACCCCTGAAAATGTCCCCTTAAGGCCTTGAAATGTCCCCTATAGACCAGGAAATGACCCCTGAGGACCTGGAGAGTCCCACTAGCTAAGTTCCTGCTGCAGGCCAACCTGCCGCTCTAGAAATGTCCAGTTATTCCCGTCGGTTTCTGTCCTTGAATATCCCAGAATGCTGCAGCTCTGATCCCGACACGACGCCTAGAAGCTTCTGGAAGTTTCTCCTGGAAGTTTCTCCTGGAAGTTTCTCCAGGAAGTTTCTCCTGGAAGTTTCTCCAGGAACATGCTGGAACCCCCACGTTTGTTGCCAAGTGTCTTTTATTTGTCTGTAGTTTGTAATGTTGTTACGGAGGCGTCCCCCCCACACTTCCTGTCCCGCCCCTCACTTCCTGTCCCGCCCCTCACTTCCTGTCCCGCCCCTCACTTCCTGTCCCTCCCCTCACTTCCTGTCCCGCCCCTCACTTCCTGTCCCGCCCCTCACTTCCTGTCCCGCACCGCGACCCCCCCCTCACTTCCTGTCCCGCACCGCGACCCCCGCTAACTCGCTAGCGTCCACAGAGCCGCTGTAACTCCCTGACCTGTGATTGTACTGACGGTCCGAACGCACCGCTGTGCTTTAGCAGTTAGCCTTTAGCATTAGCATGCTGTCTGACGCTGAATGACACAAACGTTTCTGTAGCAAAATGTTGCTTTTTCTTCACGTGGTTATAAAAGTTTACCAACCTGTTTCCAGTTTCTTGTTTCCTTCTTCCTGACGGGGGGGTTTATGTTTATGTTCTGGGTCTCTGGAAAGCGTCTAGAGACAACATCTGTTGTATTAGACGCTATATAAATCAATAAAATTGAATTGAATTGAACTAGAGGAGACCTGGACCAGACCTGGACTAGAGGAGACCTGGACTAGAGGAGACCTGGACTAGAGGAGACCTGGACTAGACCTGGACTAGACCTGGACTAGAACCTGTAGATCAGCATTTTACTGCACAGGTAAGAGCATGTTGTTGGGATTAAAGGGACAGCTCTACGTTGGTTTAAATCATATCTATCTGACAGATTCCAGTTTGTTCATGTACATGAGGTTTCTTCAGAACAGTCGAGGGTCTGTTATGGTGTTCCGCAGGGTTCAGTGCTAGGGCCAATCTTGTTCAGTTTATACATGCAGCCGTTGGGAAGTATAATCCAGAATCACGGCATACACTTTCATTGTTATGCTGATGATACGCAGCTCTATTTGTCTATGAAGCCGGATGAGACAGAACCGTTAGTTAAACTTCAGGCATGTCTTAGGGACATCAAGGACTGGATGTCCAGAAATTTCTTGGTTCTAAATTCAGATAAAACAGAGGTTATCATTCTTGGTCCAGAGCATCTTAGGAAGGGATTAGATGGTGTTGCGATGGCTTCCAGTGCAACTGTGAGAAACCTTGGTGTTATTTTCGATCAGGATTTGTCGTTTAAACCATATGTCAATAAGGTTTGTAAAATAGCGTTTTTCCATCTCTGTAATATTGCAAAGATTAAGAAAATCCT
Organism: Cololabis saira; assembly: GCF_033807715.1. Classification (NCBI taxonomy): domain Eukaryota; kingdom Metazoa; phylum Chordata; class Actinopteri; order Beloniformes; family Belonidae; genus Cololabis; species Cololabis saira. Next base: position 852,135 of record NC_084596.1, on the reverse strand, counting down.
CTCGCAGAGTGATGCAGATAAACTAGTTCATGCATTTGTATCTTCTAGACTGGATTACTGTAATGTGTTGTTAGCAGGATGTCCAAGTAATTTGCTGAATAGGCTCCAGCTGATCCAGAATGCAGCAGCACGAGTGCTGACAGGAATCAGCAGGAGAGACCACGTCTCTCCAGTGTTAGCGTCGCTCCATTGGCTACCTGTAAAATTCAGAATCCAATTAAAAATTGTATTACTTGCATATAAAGCCCAAAACGGCTTAGCTCCGCAGTATTTACAAGACCTGATAGTGCCTTATGTTCCTGGCAGAGCTCTCCGTTCTCAGATTGCAGGTTTACTCGTAGTTCCTAGAGTATCTAAATGTAGATTTGGAGGGCGGGCGTTCTGCTATCAGGCACCACTACTATGGAACCAACTTCCAATCTGGGTTAAGGAGGCTGACACCACCTCCACCTTTAAAACTAAACTTAAAACCTTTCTGTTTAGTAAAGCCTATAGTTAGTGTTTAGTAAACCTCTAGCTGGTGTTGGTAAATCTCTAGGTAGTGTAAACTCTAGTGTGTTAGAGTCAGTAGTCATAGTTGCAGCTATAGAACAAGACTATAATAGTTAGTCTCAAATATAGCTTGGTGGTAGATATACTTCTATAGGCCTATGCTGCAGGGGGCACCGACATGATCCGCTGGGCGGTGCCTCTCACCCTTCTACTCCTCTCCTTTTCCCTGCATCCCTTCTCCATTTCCATTTTTATTTATTATAAATATCTCATAGCTATCATTTTTGTCCATCGTTCCTGTAGTTTCTTGTGCCGGACCCCCTTTTTTCTCTTTTGTGCATGTTTGCAGGCCGGAGCCTCGGGAGCTGCGTTCTGGCCTGTGTGTCCATAACTAACATGCCAAATATCAAAAACTCGTCACCAAGTTCACAATCTGTATGATTTTTGACACATTCCCTCCCATATATTAGGTCTCGGACAGCTGGAGTTTCCCCTCAATCCGATCGCGCTGCAGCGCAGCCAGAGATCTGCGCCCCCAGCGACGCCCCTGGCGACGTGCCTGCCGACATGGGAGAGCCTGGACGTAGCATCAGATCAATTCCTGGAAGGATATAAGGGTCAGAACTGCCGGCCAACCCTTGTGAGTTCATTGTTATCACTCGTGTGGTCGATGTTTCTCTGGAGTCTTTGATTACATTTGTGGATTTTTGGTGAGGACTTTTTTCCTGTAATTCGTTACAGTGAGTTTTATTTTCCCCTGCCATTTAAGGAGGCAGCTTTTGGAGAAAATAAACTATTCCTTTTTTGGGCTAAATCCTGAACCTGTCTGGTGTCGTGCGCTTGGGTCCGAGGACAGAATTCCTAACAACATCCTTGGAGTGTAACGTTAACGGTACGTTTCTGAAGTTATGCAACTGCATATGTGTGATATGTTTCAAATCAATATCGTAAAGCCAATTCTTGTATTCTGAACCTTGTTGTTCAAATTTATTCATGAAATTTCGACTTTTTTCTCAACATTTTGCCTTTTTTCTCGAAGTGCATAAGGAAAAGAAAATCTTCCTCCTCTAAACTATTATTTTTATTTTTCTCCTGCCCTGATTGTCTTCCGTACTTGAGTGTGTGGATTCAGACGTGAACGGATCGTCCTGACTTGGTGGTCGTGGGTCAGAGTTTTCTCTTTGGTTCCTCCTTCATGCAGTTTCCTTCTACTCTGTAGATAAAGACTCATGTGATTTCCTGTAAACGGAGCTGTGTGCTGTCTCTCACCCCGGATTAACCCTTTTACGGCTCATTTATGACCACGGGTGGTTTCCAGGATCACCGCTTATCATAAGCTAAAGGAACAAACTTTGATTATATCGTTGTTTTTTAGCTCGCTGTCACATTTCTTCATTTGGTCATTCCAGGGATTGTTTTTGAGTTCATCCACGTCCAGCAGGAATAAATTAAGAGGTAAAAACAGGAGAAAGTGAAGGGAGGAGCTTGTGTGGAAACAGATCTAGATAGTGTCCATCTGCGTTCAAGGCTCAGATGGAGTGTTTTTACTTCAGGAAACTCAGGTCGGTTTATTTTACACTCCCATCTATTGTGAAGCTGTTCAGTTGCTGTGAGCGACTGTAAAGGGTTTAATCAGGGCAGGAAACGGGTCTGTCCCGGGTCTCAAGAGGATTCTGTCCACCAACTGAAGGTAAGGTGTTTATCCTCCCCTAGAGCAGCTGAGCAGCTGTTTCCAGCTGTTTCCAGCTGTTTCCAACTGTTTGTTTCCAGCTGTTTATTTCCAGCTGTTTCCAACAGTTTCCAGATGTTTCCAGCTGTTTGTTTCCAGCTGTTTCCAGCTGTTCGTTTCCAGCTGTTTATTTCCAGCTGTTTCCAAATGTTTCCAGCTGTTTCCAGCTGTTTGTTTCCAACTGTTTCCAGCTGTTTCCAGCTGTTTATTTCCAGCTGTTTCCAACTGTTTCCAGCTGTTTCCAGCTGTTTGCAGCTGTTTGTTTCCAGCTGTTTGTTTCCAGCTGTTTCCAGCTGTTTGTAGCTGTTTGTTTCCAGCTGTTTGTTTCCAGCTGTTTGTTTCCAGCTGTTTGCAGCTGTTTGCAGCTGTTTGCAACTATTTCCAGCTGTTTCCAGCTGTTTCCAGCAGTTGGAGACATTAAGGAGCTACAGAGCAGGTAAAGCTGTTTTATTTACATGATGAAACGTATTTACACCTTCAATGCACCCAGAAAAACCCGCCTGAAGTCGGAAGTGTCAGCAGAGAGTAGTAATTTATGTGTCCACCAGAGGGCAAATAAATGCATTTAAATGTAGTAATTTATGTGTCCACTAGAGGGCAAATACATGCATTTAAATGTAGTAATTTATGTTTCCACTAGAGGGCAAATAAATGCATTTAAATGTAATTTATGTGTCCACTAGAGGGCAAATAAATGCATTTAAATGTAGTAATTTATATGTCCACTAGAGGGCAAATAAGTAATTTTAATGCAGTAACATTTATGTACACTAGAGGGCAAATAAATGCATATAAATACAGTAATTTATGTGTCCACTAGGGGGCAAATAATTGCATTTAAATGCAATAATTTATGTGTCCACTAGAGGGCAAATAAATGCATTTAAATGCAGTAACTATTATGTCCACTAGAGGGCAAATAAATGCATTTAAATGCAATAACTTTTATGTCCACTAGAGGGCAAATAAATGCATTTAAATGCAGTAACTTTTATGTCAACTAGAGGGCCAATAAATGCATTTAAATGCAATAATTTAAGTGTCCACTAGAGGGCAAATAAATGCATTAGAATTCAGTAATTAATGTGTCCACTAGAGGACAAATAATTGCATTTAAATGTAATAATTTATTTGTCCACTAGAGGGCAAATAGGTTATTTAAATGCAGTAATTTATGTGTCCACTAGAGGGCAAATAAATGCATTTTAATGCAGTAATTTATGTGTCCACTAGAGGGAAAATAAGTAATTTTAATGCAGTAATGTATGTGTCCACTAGAGGGAAAATAAGTAATTTTAATGCAGTAATTTATGTGTCCACTAGAGGGCAAATAAATGCTTTTAATTGCATTATTTTATGTGTCCACTAGAGGGCAAATAAATGCTTTTAATTGCATTATTTTATGTTTCCACTAGAGGGCAAATAAATGCATTTTAATGCAGTAATTTGTGTGTCCACTAGAGGGAAAATAAGTATTTTTAATGCAGTAACTTAGGTTTCCACTAGAGGGCAAATACATGTATTGAACAAAGGAAGAAAGGGGTCTCTCGCACATTGTCAAGTCACTTGAAAAAGACTTTAATCAAGCAAACAAACAACGTTTCTCAATCAGAGATTTTGCTAAATATCTGCTTGAGAAAGGTCCTCTGGACCGAAACGTTGTTTGTTTGTTTATTAACCCTCTATAGGGCACTCATTGAAATACTTGGAAATGTACAATTTCAACCTTAGAGTGTTTTTGGGGGCTACTACCAGAGTATTTTTCTCTTTTTCTTTTTTCTTTTTTTTATTCTTGATGCAAATCAAGGTCAAAGAAGTTTCCATATATGGTTCCTTGCCCATTGTGAGCAACATTGTATCTAACACTGATGTTACCATCTATGGTTACTTGCCCATTTTGGGTGAAATTGTACCCATAAATTGGATATGTATAGAAATACAAAAAACACAAACAACATAATATTTATGATACTTTATTTTTTTAAACTTCTCAACATTTTACTGTCTCCTCATAGGGATATTATAACTTTTCTCCATAAATGGTACAACTTGACTTATAAGGCTTCTCTTTTTCTCCATCCATATATCTCGTCCAATCAGTCCAATCACCTCCTGACCGTCTCTCTCCACCAGCAGCAGGCAGGTTGACCATGCCATTGACCATGCCACAGAACAAGAAGTGAAGAATAGCATTAGAATTAATGGTGGTACTGATATTATGCTATACAAATCTGTGGCAACATCCAATATTGTCTTACCTTATAATGCACTATTTGTAAAACGAAAACACCCGAAGTATGACTTACTAGATGCACCGGGCATATGTCTACAAAAGGACACTGTCACTTGAACTAGTTTGACCATAATGGGATGTTCCCGCTTCTCCAGGGCACTGCTGATTGGTCACTGTCTGTGACAAAGCATGATCTGTGCTGATTGGCAGGATTAACTCACATGACTTCAAGACCTCACTGAGAAGTGTGGGGAAAGTAGTTTTTCATGTCCATGGAAATTACCGTATATGGTTACTAGCCCTCGTCTTTTGCAGGTGACTTGACAGTGTGCGGGAGACCCCTTTTTCCTTTGTTCACTCCTACCTACTCCAACGCACCTGTTTTTCTAGTTTTTTTTAGGTGTGCATCAGCCTCCAGATCTTTACAAATAAATGTATTTAAATGCAGTAACTTATATGTCCACTAGAGGGCAAATAAATGCATTTAAACGCATCATTTTATGTGTCCACTAAAGGGGAAATAAGTAATTTTAATGCAGTAATTTATGTGTCCACTAGAGGGCAAATAAGTAATTTTAATGCAATAATTTATGTGTCCACTAGAGGGCAAATAAGTAATTTGAATGCAGTAACTTTTATGTTCACTAGAGGGAAAAAAATACATTTAAATGAAGTAAATTATGTGTCCACTAGAGGGCAAATACATGTATTTAAATGCAGTAATCTTTATGTCCAATAGAGGGACAATAAGTAATTTTAATGCAGTAATTTATGTGTCCGCTAGAAGGCAAAAAATGCATTTTAATGCAGTAATTTATGTGTCCACTAGACTCTAGTGGACACATAAATTACTGCATTAAAATTACTTATTTTCCCTCTAGATTCTAGAGGGAAAATAAGTAATTTTAATGCAGTAATTTATGTGTCCACTAGAGGGCAAATAAGTAATTTAAATGCAGTAATTTTTATGTCCACTAGAGCAATATTCTGCAAAGTGGCCACTAGGGGGCGTCCCAATTTGTTTACAGTGGTTTTTGAATACCTCCATATTATGTTAGTTATGTCCATAACTAACATGCCAAATATCAAAGACTTGTCACCAAGTTCACAATCTTTATGATTTTTGAAATATTCCGTCCCAGCTATTAGGTCTCGGCCAGCTGGGCTTTCCCCTCAATCCGATCGCGTTGCAGAAGCAGAGTCAGTGCAGCCAGAGATCTGCGCGCCCGGCGACGTGCCTGCCGACGCAGCCGAGCCGACACGGGAGCGCGCCTTGACGCAGCTGCAGCATCAGATCATTTCCAGGAAGGATATAAGGGTCAGAACTGCCGGCCAACCCTTGTGAGTTCATTGTTCTCACTCGTGTGCTTGGCCGTGGTTTCTCTGGAGTCTTTGATTACATTTGTGGATTTTTGTTGAGGACTTTTTTTTTCTGTAATTCGGTACAGTGAGTTTTCTTTTCCCCTGCCAGTTAAGGAGGCAGTTTTTGGAGAAAATAAACTATTCCTTTTTTTAGCTAAATCCTGAACCTGTCTGGTGTCGATCGCTTGGGTCCGAGGACAGAATTCCTAACAAAATCCTTGGAGTGTAACGTTAAGGGTAAGTTTCTGAAGTTATGCAACTGCATATGTGTGATATGTTTCAAATCAATATCGTAAAGTCAATTCTTGTATTCTGAACCTTGTTGTTCAACTTTATTCACAAAATTTTGACTTTTTTCTCAACATTTTGCCTTTTTTCTAGAAATTGTACTTCAACATTATTCTCAACATTTCTACTTTTTTCTCGAAGTGCATAAGGAAAAATAAATCTTCCTCCTCTAAAATATTATTTTTATTTTTCTCCTGCCCTGATTATCTTCCCTACTTGAGTGTGTGGATTTAGACGTGAACGGATCGTCCTGACTTGGTGGTCGTGAGTTTTCTCTCATTTCCTCCTTCATGCAGTTTCCTTCTACTCTGATAAAGACTCATGTGATTTCCTGTAAATGGAGCTGTGTGCTGTCTCTCACCCGGATTAACCCTTTTACGGCTCATTTATGACCCCGGGTGGTTTCCAGGGTTACCGCTTATTATAAACTAAAGGAACAAACTTTGATTATATCGTTGGTTTTTAGCTCGCTGTCACACTTCTTCATTTGGTCATTCCAGGGATTGTTTTGCTGAGTTCTTCCACGTCCAGCAGGAATAAATTGGAGGTAAAAACAGGAAATGAAGGGAGGAGCTTGTGTGGAAACAGATCTAGATAGTGTCAGTCTGCGTTCAAGTCTCAGATGGAGAGTTTCCTTCAGGAAACTCAGGTCGGTTTATTTTACACTCCCATCCATTGTGAAGTTTTCAGTTGCTGTGAGCGACTGTAAAGGTCAGGGCAGGAAACGGGTTTGTCCCGGGTCTCAAGAGGATTCTGTCAACCAACTGAAGGTAAGGTGTTTATCCCTCTAGAGCAGCTGAGCAGCTGTTTCCAGCTGTTTTTTTCCAGCTGTTGGAGACATTAAGAAGCTCCAGAGCGGGTAAAGCTGCGGGGGGGTGGGGGGGACTTTTACATGACGAAACGTATTTACACCTTCAATGCACCGAGAAAAACCCGCCTGAAGTCGGAAGTGTCAGCAGAGTCTCAGGCCCCGTTTCCACGGAGCAGAAACGTGTTTTCTGCTCCGTGTTTTCATGCGTTTTGGCCGTTCGTTTTCAACGAAAACGAATAGTTGTCCTTATCTTTCTGATTCACTGTGACCGGAAAAGCCGGAAGCTAGACAAAGTATCGGTTTAACGCAAAACCATAATCCAGGCTTTACAACACATTTGTCCCGCTTGTATCAGGTAAAGGTGAGTTGATGTTGTTTTCTCTGCAGATAAAGGCAGGAAGTGTGTGAAGGCAGCAGCATGTGGAAGTGGAAGTGGAAGAGGAAGAAGAAGGACAAGAGAGTTCCTCTGGAACAGAACAGAGGACGAGAAGCTCAGAGGTGAGACAAGACCGCCTAAACCCAGACCAAGACAAGAAAGTAGGGAGGCCCTGATACCATTTTATCACACTGAGTACGAGTATTTTAATTTGTGTACTTGCCGTTACCGAGTACCAGTACTGATACTTCTACCACAAAAATAACTAGGCTAAAAATATACATAAAATGAGTAGAATAACTATTATAAACAAAACTCAGCCGGCTGGGCTTTACTCCGCGGCCCGGTGGCGCTGGGAGTGCTAGCCCCCTGGCTAGCGCCTTCCCGACAGCCCGCTCAGTTCCAACACCGTGGGTCGTCTCTTGTCTCTTGCCATTGTCTGTTTCTTTTGCAGAACCTGAGCTAAAGTTGGCTGTTGTGGTTTTGCAGTAGCATTAGCAACTCCATATCCTCAGCTGAGGCTCAGAACAGAGCTAATTATTCAAAAATAATCCACTTCAGAAGTTTGTAATGATTTGTTCAGAACACAAACTATAGAGGAAGAGACAGAACGTGAATAAAGCAGTTAAGGTGCAGCAGAGATCGTCTGTGATGCAGAGTTCAAGGTGAATAACACAAACCTTGACTGACGCAGTTGAGTGGATGACTGAAGCAGCCGTCTGTACATAGAGTGTTATCGCTTCACAACAAGACTTCAGAAGTTGTTACTTGGACCTGTCAACCAATCACAGTCAAGCATCTGCAGACCAATCCTCTTTTCTCTGCATTTCTGCAGCAGTCAGCTTCAAACACATGAAGATGTGACATCTGAGGACCAGGATGACTCCAGGAATGACAGCTATCATGTAAGTCAAACTGCTTCCAGTCTTAAATCACAACCTCCTTTGTTCCTGAATGAGAAACTCAAGAGTTCCTTGTTCTTCAGCTTCTTCAGCTGATGGAAGCAGAGATCTCTCTCTTTCAGAGTAAATCATGTTACAGATGAAGAAAACATCATCATTCCAACAGACCCGTCAGTCGATGCTAACGCAGAAGGGCCAACTTTTGCAATTCCTAGTTTGACCACCAGAGGCTCCAGAAGAGAGGCAGTATCGTAGTCTGTAGAGGAAGAACCGGACAAACGCTCTGACAAAGCTGAAGTAGAGCAGCTAACGTCTGAGAGGCTGTTAGAAACATCTACAGCCGTAGACGGGGCGGATGTGAAGGTAGCAGAGGTTGCTCAAGTGTCCAGTGATCCAGTGTGGACCTTGATCCAGTTTCTGAACCTCAACTAGGTCTGTCCCACGAACATCTCCGCTTAACCCTATCATTTTCAGGAGGTGGAGACGCGCAACAAAGAGCTGTTAGTGCAAGCAATGCATCTCCGGATCAGAGCTCTTGAAAAGAGTTGACCCGTGTCCATAGCTACGTCACCTCAAAGCACACACGTTGACGTCAGTAAGCACACCACGTTAGTTCCTTCGTTTCGGTCGGACGTTGACTCTTATTTTGGTGCATTTGAGCGCATGGCTACTGCACTAAATTAGTGTTGGTCTCTGCCGTTGCAGTGCTAGCTTGAAAAGAACGGTGTTTCAAGCCTATGAACTTGTCCCTGAAGCAAATGGACAAGGTTTTAGAAACTTGATTCTAACGTATAAAAATGTGTTTCCTCTAAAAGTTACACAATCCCCAACTGCTGAATGGAGACACAGGTCGAAATTGGTGCGTAAAAATGTATGTTCTGTCATTGGTGACCGTGAGTGTTTTCATTGCCATGAGCAAAGACACCTGATTGCAGCAAGCCTTGTTCTGATAATAAAAAATAAAAGTTCTACGATCCCTGGTGGTTTGGGATCTGTTTGTTTCAGACATGTCCACATCAGACACACTAATCTTTGACATGCTCAGACCGTCAGAGCCAGCAGGTCTAGCTCTGCCCCCTATTGTGTTTGCTCTCTGTTACATGCAGTGTTGGCCGAAGTTTTCCACAGTGTTGCCAAGGGGCCTCATTTATAAAAGAGTGTGTAGGATTCATACTTAAAGTGCACGTAAACCCAAAAGCCGAAAATGGCGGGTGCAAAAAAAAATCTGGATTCATAAAACCGTGTGCACGCACACTTGCACGCAATGTTCACTTTATAAATCACAGTCCAGCTGGAAGATTGCGCGGCTGAATTAGCCTCATATCCCGCCCTCTAAACGCCCACTTTTTACCATAAATGGGCAATACAAAGTAGTATTTGCATATGAATGAACCTGCTGAGCATGCGCAGTGGCTCCTGCAGCCTGTTTCTGCTGCGCGTCAGGATGAATGAGACGTGTCGAGCCACTAAATTTCACGGAGACTGAGATGGAGGTGTTGAGGATGAGGTGGAGGCAGGAAAACCACATTATTTGGTGGTCACAGTAAAAGTAGAAAAAGTATATAAATAGTTTAAAATAAAGCGAGTGAGTGGCAGTATGTCGTTGCGGCGCTAAACGCGCTACGGCACAATTTCCATTGGGGACAGGGGGGACATGTCCCCCCCACTTTTCAAAATCATGTTTTTGTCCCCCCCACTTTTTACAGTTTAAAAACGAACAGTAGGCTCAGCCTGTAATTGCAAATCATCAAGACACCTTGTGCGAAGACGATGCAAAGACGGGACGGCAGCTCCGCTCCCCTTCCTCCCCTCTCCCCATGGTTCCGCGTTACACCAACGCAGAGCCTACGGCGTAGGTGCGTGTCGCCGCGTACCCTACGGCATAGGCTCTGCGTCGTGGAACGCAGAACCATAATTTAGGCTTCATGGTTTCATGCGCGCGTAAAACTCATTATATTAAAAAAAAAATCTGAGTCCCTTTAGGGGCTCCGTAGAGTGGCTCGGCACTCATTTGTCATTTGTCCTCAGCCACTCTCCAGTTGTCGCGGTGGGTGAAGAGGAGGTTCCCGGCGTGTCCTGCACCGCGGCTGCAGCAGCCCCAGAGTCCTGACTGACGCTGTGCTTCAAACACAGAGGGACACGATCAGCGCTATTATATTATAAGTCTGATATGTGATGACATTATTAAGAGTATGACATGAATCTGGCTTCATTTCACCACCTCACCGCCTGCGTCACCAGTTCCCCAGATCTTAAGACTGTTCCTACGGGAGGGTCAGGGTCGCCGTAGGGATACGCAGATTTTTCAGTTAGTTTTTTTTTTTTTTTTAAATCCCAACCTTTGCGTAGAAGGTGGCTTGCACATCTTTCAAGCTTTATAGATGAGGCCCCAGGTGTTTAGTCCCTTTGTCTTGAGAGTTGTCCTGAGGATTGTCCTGATGATTGTCCTGAGGGTTGTCCGGATAGTTGTCCACATGGATGTTAAAATCAGCAACAATGATTCCACGGTTAAATCAACACAGATCACAGACAGCAGTTCACTGAAATCATCAGAGAAGTTTCACAGTATTTGCATCAAACATCGAGTCCTTGTCACTCCGAGTCTTGGGGGAACGATTTCATCAGACTTTAAAGTCTATGTTGTCCAGGTCTGTCTTGAGAGGGATGAGCGTCTTCCACTTTTGCTCTTTGCCATCAGAGAGACTGCACAGGGATCTCTTGGATTTAGTCCTGCAGCTTTAGTCTTTGGTCGTGCGGTGGGTCGTCCTCTTCAGCTTCTCAAGGGAAAATGGTGGACGGAAACATCTCACACTGAGCACAATGTGCTTGATTATGTCAGTAGTTTTCAGGAGCGTCTTCATCATGCGTGTCAGTTGGCACAAGAGTTGTTGTGTTGTGATATGTCATCGATATAGACAATCAGAAGCCCATTACTACCAGACTGGACGCAACAGGGTCAATGGTCCAGCTGACTGCCAGACTCATCTTTGGTTCTACTGGGTTGGCTGGAGTTCGCTCCTGCCAAGAAGACCTGCAGGTCCAAACGTGGGCCTGTTGGAGCAGGAAACATATAAAGCATGCTGGGCAGCGACCCTTGAGGGCCAGGGTTGGGAAACACTGGTCTGTAACCCATTTTCAGATTTCTGGATGTTCCTGAGTTTGTTTGAGTGCATCTGATTCTCAGAATTCATATTTTAGGACTCCATTTATGATGATTTCTTTCTTTAAGGTAAAAATGTGGTTGAAGGACACTTTGAAGAATTTGGACACCAGTGGGCTGAAGGAATTCCAGTGGTACCTGAATAATGCAGATCAATCAAAGGATGGTTTCAACCCGATCGAACTGTGTTATCTGGAGCATGCGGACAGATTGGACACAGTAAATCTGATGATGGAGAGGTTCTCCTCAAAGACCAGAGAGGTGGCTGAGACGATTTTAAAGAAGATGAAAAGTGATAAAGGTGTGTTGTAGAGAAGGAAAAAACACAAAAACCATCTTACTATGAAGATTGTATCCTGTTTAAACAATAACTGATAATAATATGTTTCATTGACCTCCAACAGGAAAACCTGTTGTCCAGGACGACCCAGTCTCTCCAGCTGGTGCAACAGGTAAATGGTCCCGGTCAGTCGCATTGATTCACTTCACAAACACTCCCCTGTGGAATGGGTGTGTTTCCCTTCCGTCAGGATGCTCTCGATGGAGCTTCTGTAGAAGCTGCTCCTAGTGGGGCTCTGGCTTTCCTCGGTTTCAGGAGGAAGTAGAGGCGCTCTTGAGCCTTCTTGGCCAGTGATGCCGTGTTGGTCTCCCAGGAGAGGTGACATGCAAACCCAGGAACTTGGTGCTCCATTGATAGAAACAATAGCATGCTGGGTGTGAGCTCTCCTGAAGTCCAAAACAATCTCTTTTGTCCACATTCAGAGAGATTGTTGTGTATGCACTACATGGTGGCTAACCTCACTCCTGTAGTCCGTCTGGTTCACATGGTGGATAACCTCACTCCTGTAGTGTTGACAGGCTCTTGCGTGCTTGCTGATTGGGTAACGTACTGCGTCACGCATCGCGTCACTTCCTGGTGTTGCGGTCCGTTGCTGCTGCACGGCGTGCAGGCACAGATCTCTCCCGACTTTTTTGTCTTAAACTTAGACTGTTTTCTGGTAAAATAGCACTATATCTGGTACATTACTGTCTTTATTTCAACACTCGCTCATTTTCTCTTCCGTAACTTTCACTGTCACCAATCACCGATACATTTTCTGTCCGTTAGCCTCCGTTAGCATCTTAGCATGGGCTCTCCGTCTCATAGGACCGGCCCATAGCAGCTGAGGGTAGCCGCTCCCCTGCAGCTCCCGAGCAGCCGGCCAGTCAGGACCGGTGGGTGACGGTTCGGGGGAAGCGTAGTAAAGGGCTCACGGAACACCACCACCCGCTTCATGTGTCTAACCGATTTTTCCCACTCAGCGACACACCCGTTGAGAAGCCGACCCTGGTGATTGGCGACTCCATAGTCAGACATGTGAAGCCGACTCCAGAGACCTTAGTTAGGTGTATCCCGGGGGCCAGAGCGGGCGACATAGAAGCAAATTTGAAGCTACTGGCAAAGGGTAATCGTAAATATGGTAAAGTTATCATCCATGTCGGAGCTAACGACTCCCGTCTTCGCCAGTCGGAAGTAACCAGAATGAATATTGTCTCGGTGTGTAACTTCGCTAAAACCATGTCGGACTCCGTAGGTTTCTCTGGCCCCCTCCCCAATCTGACCAGCGATGACATGTTTAGTCGCATGCTCTCGCTCCGTCGCTGGTTGTATCGGTGGTGTTCAGAAAACGACGTGGCCTTTATTGACAATTGGGAAACGTTCTGGGGAAAGCCCGGTCTGATTAGAAGAGACGGCATTCATCCCACCCGGGATGGTGCTGCTCTTGTCTCTAGTAATTTGGCCTGTTTCATTAGACCCTCTCCCTGACATCGCAGGGTCCAGGCCAGGATGCAGAGCTGTAGTTTAACACACTTCTCTGCTGCTTCTCGAGGACCAACGCCTGCCAACAAAACTATAAGATTACATGATGTAACTGGTAACTCTAACCAGGTGCCTAGCAAAATAGAAGTAGTTGCAGTTCCCCGCCCTCCACTAGTTCACCAGGTGCGGCGTTATAGAGGCGTTAACCAAAATAATCTTGTAAAAATTAAAACCAATGCACATTTGGTACCAATAAGAGACCGAAAAATTAGATGCGGACTACTAAATATACGATCGTTAAGCTCCAAGTCTCTGTTAGTAAACAATATAATTACAGAGAGCAGGAGTGATGTTTTCTGCTTAACAGAAACATGGTTACAGGATGAAGAGTATGTTAGTTTGAATGAATCAATTCCGCCCGGCTACTTTAATCATCACATTCCTAGAAACACGGGCCGAGGCGGAGGAGTCGCAGCAATTTATAACTCCAGTCTCCAAACAAAAATTGAACCTAAGTGCAATCATAATACGTTTGAAAGCCTCACGCTTAGTCTGAAATTTCCGAGCTGGAAATCAGAGAAGCCAGTTGTGTTAGTGGTAGTGTATCGGCCCCCTGCTGGTGCTTATCTAGAGTTTTTGTCTGAATTTTCAGATTTCCTTTCTGGATTATTGATCAGTACAGATAAATTCATCATAGTGGGTGATTTTAATATTCATATGGATGTTGAAAGCGATAATCTTAAATTAGCTTTCAATTCTCTTCTAGAATCAATGGGTATCTCACAAAAAGTGGACGGGCCGACGCACTGTTTTAATCATACTCTCGATCTCGTTCTCACCTACGGTGTTGAAACTGATGGTCTGTTGGTGTCACCTGTAAACTCCCTTTTATCCGACCATTATTTAATAACGTTGGAATTGAATGTTGTTGATGTTGAAGTGCAGGGCAGGAGGTATTATTTTAGCAGATGTTTGTCTGATGAAGCTATTGCTAAATTTAAGGAGACCATTGCTCGTCTTGCGACAGTGGAAAATAGTGAAGCCTCTACTGAAGCAATAGAGGCCAGTGACCTGGGTTCTACCTCTGATGTTGATGTTGATTTTCTTGTTAGTAACACTGCTGATCTGTTGCACTCAGCTTTAGATGAAGTTGCTCCTTTGAAAAGGAGGGTTTCTAGCCACAGGAGCTTAACTCCCTGGTACAATTCAGATATTCGCATGTTGAAACAAAACGTGCGTAAAATGGAAAGGAAGTGGTACTCTTGTAAGTCTGTAGACTCTTATCGTGAATGGAAAGATATTCTAATAGTATATAAAAAAGCCATTCGCAAAGCCAGAACAGCTTATTATTCAACGTTGATAGAGGATAACAAAAGTAACCCACGTTTTCTGTTCAGCACTGTAGCCAGGCTGACAAAGAGTCACAGCTCTGTGCAGCCGTGCATTCCTGCAGCTCTCAGTAGTGAGGACTTTATGAGCTTCTTTAACAGTAAAATCACGAGAATTAGAGAAGAAATCAACCAGCCGGTTGTGGGCGTTTCTTCAGCTTTAGCGACTTCCCTAGGCTCTGACTTGTCTCTAGACTGTTTTGATCCTATAGACCTCCCTGAGCTGACCTCACTCGTCAATAGAGCTAAGTCAACCACATGTATGTTAGACCCCATCCCGACTCGACTATTCAAAAATGTTTTTTCTCTTATTGGTGTGACAATACTAGACCAAATCAACCTATCCCTAAGCCTAGGATATGTACCACAGGTTTTCAAAGTGGCAGTAATTAAACCTTTACTTAAAAAACCTTCCCTTGACCCAGACACCTTAGCTAATTATAGGCCAATTTCTAACCTTCCATTTGTATCTAAAATTCTGGAAAAGGCAGTTTCAAGCCAGTTATGTGACTATTTGTATAGAAATGATCTGTTTGAAGTCTTTCAGTCAGGGTTCAGAATGCATCATAGTACAGAGACAGCACTTGTTCGAGTCACGAATGACCTCCTTATGGCCTCAAGATAAGGGATTAGTGTCCATATTGGTTTTACTGGACCTCAGTGCTGCTTTTGACACTGTTGATCATGGCATTTTACTGCACAGGTTAGAGAATGTTGTTGGGATTAAAGGGACAGCTCTACGTTGGTTTAAATCATATCTATCTGACAGGTTCCAGTTTGTTCATGTACATGAGGTTTCTTCAGAACAGTCGAGGGTCTGTTATGGTGTTCCGCAGGGTTCAGTGCTAGGGCCAATCTTGTTTAGATTATACATGCAGCCCTTGGGAAGTATAATCCAGAATCACGGCATACACTTTCATTGTTATGCTGATGATACGCAGCTCTACTTGTCTATGAAACCGGATGAAACAGAACCGTTAGTTAAACTTCAGGCATGTCTTAGGGACATCAAGGACTGGATGTCCAGAAATTTCTTGCTTCTAAATTCAGATAAAACAGAGGTTATCATTCTTGGTCCAGAGCATCTTAGGAAGGGATTAGATGGTGTTGCGATGGCTTCCAGTGCAACTGTGAGAAACCTTGGTGTTGTTTTCGATCAGGATTTGTCGTTTAAACCATATGTTAATCAGGTTTGTAAAATAGCGTTTTTCCATCTCCGTAATATTGCGAAGATTAGGAAAATCCTCTCGCAGAGTGATGCAGAAAAACTAGTTCATGCGTTTGTATCTTCTAGACTGGATTACTGTAATGTGTTGTTAGCAGGATGTCCAAGTAATTTGCTGAATAGGCTCCAGCTGATCCAGAATGCAGCAGCACGAGTACTGACAGGAATTAGCAGGAGAGACCACGTCTCTCCAGTGTTAGCGTCGCTCCATTGGCTACCTGTAAAATTCAGAATTCAATTTAAAATTTTATTACTTGCATATAAAGCCCAAAACGGCTTAGCTCCGCAGTATTTACAAGATTTGATAATGCCTTATGTTCCTGGCCGAGCTCTCCGCTCCCAGGGTGCAGGTTTACTCGTAGTTCCTAGAGTATCTAAATGTAGATTTGGAGGGCGGGCGTTCTGCTATCAGGCACCATTACTTTGGAACCAACTTCCAATCTGGGTTAAGGAGGCTGACACCACCTCCACCTTTAAAACTAAACTTAAAACCTTTCTGTTTAGTAAAGCTTATAGTTAGTGTTTAGTAAACCTCTAGCTGGTGTTGGTAAATCTCTAGGTAGTGTAAACTTTAGTGTGTTAGAGTCAGTAGTCATAGTTGCAGCTATAGAACAAGACTATAATAGTTAGTCTCAAATATAGCTTCGCAGTAGATATGCTGCTATAGGCTTATGCTGCAGGGGGGCACCGACATGATCCGCTGGGCGGTGCCTCTCACCCTTTTTCTCCTCTCCTTTTCCCTGCCTCTCTTCTCCATTACCATTTTTATTTATTATAAATATCTCATAGCTATCATTTTTGTCCATCGTTCCTGTAGTTTCTTGTGCCGGCCCCCCTTTTTTCTCTTTTGTGTATGTTTGCAGGCCGGAGCCTCAGGAGCTGCGTTCTGGCCTGTGTTCCCGGCCCTCCCCCCCCTCTGGTCATCCCATTGCTTCTTCCACCTGCCTGCGTGGATGTCTGCTGTTGCTACTTCCGCCTGCCTGCACCCCCCCCCCCCTCTCTGGTCATCCCGCTACTCCTTCCACATGACTGTTGTGTGCTGCTGACGCCCCCCCCCCCCTCTGGTCATCCCGCTGCTGCTTCCACATGACTGTTGTGTGCTGCTGACGCCCCCCCCCCCCCCACCTCTGGTCATCCCGCTGCTTCTTCCACCTGCCTGCTGTGTGCTGTCGACGTCCCTGACTCCCCCAGTCTGGCCTTCGGCAGGAGGGTCCCCCCTTATGAGCCTGGTCCTGCTCAAGGTTTCTTCCCTCCTAAAGGGGAGTTTTTCCTTGCCACTGTTTGGCTTAAGGCTTTTCTCCCACTAAGGGAGTTTTTACCTGCCATTGTTTATATAATAATTGCTCGGGGGTTTATGTTTATGTTTATGTTTATGTTTATGTTTGTGTTCATGTTCTGGATCTCTGGAAAGCGTCTAGAGACAACATCTGTTGTATTAGACGCTATATAAATAAAATTGAATTGAATTGAATTGAATAGTGTGGTGCACATGGTGGCTAACCTCACTCCTGTAGTCTAGTCCACATGGTGGCTAACCTCACTCCTGTAGTCTGGTCCACATGGTGGCTAACCTCACTCCTGTAGTCTGGTCCACATGGTGGCTAACCTCACTCCTGTAGTCTGGTCCACATGGTGGCTAACCTCACTCCTGTAGTCTGGTCCACATGGTGGCTAACCTCACTCCTGTAGTCTGGTCCACATGGTGGCTAACCTCACTCCTGTAGTCTGGTCCACATGGTGGCTAACCTCACTCCTGTAGTCTGTCTGGTCCACATGGTGGCTAACCTCACTCCTGTAGTCTGTCTGGTCCACATGGTGGCTAACCTCACTCCTGTAGTCTGGTCCACATGGTGGCTAACCTCACTCCTGTAGTCTGGTCCACATGGTGGCTAACCTCACTCCTGTAGTCCGTCTGGTCCACATGGTGGCTAACCTCACTCCTGTAGTCTGGTCCACATGGTGGCTAACCTCACTCCTGTAGTCTGGTCCACATGGTGGCTAACCTTACTCCTGTAGTCTGGTCCACATGGTGGCTAACCTCACTCCTGTAGTCTGGTCCACATGGTGGCTAACCTCACTCCTGTAGTCTGGTCCACATGGTGGCTAACCTCACTCCTGTAGTCTGGTCCACATGGTGGCTAACCTCACTCCTGTAGTCTGGTCCACATGGTGGCTAACCTCACTCCTGTAGTCTGTCTGGTCCACATGGTGGCTAACCTCACTCCTGTAGTACGTCTGGTCCACATGGTGGCTAACCTCACTCCTGTAGTCTGGTCCACATGGTGGCTAACCTCACTCCTGTAGTCTGATCCACATGGTGGCTAACCTCACTCCTGTAGTCTGGTCCACATGGTGGCTAACCTCACTCCTGTAGTCTGGTCCACATGGTGGCTAACCTCACTCCTGTAGTCTGGTCCACATGGTGGCTAACCTCACTCCTGTAGTCTGTCTGGTCCACATGGTGGCTAACCTCACTCCTGTAGTCCATCTGGTCCACATGGTGGCTAACCTCACTCCTGTAGTCTGTCTGGTCCACATGGTGGCTAACCTCACTCGTGTAGTACGTCTGGTCCACATGGTGGCTAACCTCACTCCTGTAGTCTGTCTGGTCCACATGGTGGCTAACCTCACTCCTGTAGTCTGTCTGGTCCACATGGTGGCTAACCTCACTCCTGTAGTCTGGTCCACATGGTGGCTAACCTCACTCCTGTAGTCTGGTCCACATGGTGGCTAAACTCACTCCTGTAGTCTGGTCCACATGGTGGCTAACCTCACTCCTGTAGTCTGGTCCACATGGTGGCTAACCTCACTCCTGTAGTCCGTCTGGTCCACATGGTGGCTAACCTCACTCCTGTAGTCTGGTCCACATGGTGGCTAACCTCACTCCTGTAGTCCGTCTGGTCCACATGGTGGCTAACCTCACTCCTGTAGTCTGGTCCACATGGTGGCTAACCTCACTCCTGTAGTACGTCTTGTCCCCGTTGCTGATGACACCCAGATCGTGATTGTTTTTATAATTAAGTTGTTGAGTGAACTTCATAAAACACTAAATCTCTGTCTTTATGTTCTCTCATTAAGGTGCGTTAGTTGCAGTTTTAAAAAAGCAGTTAAAGTCTAAGCTGAAGAAGAAGTACGAATGTGTGTCTGAGGGGATTGTTAAAGCAGGAAAGAAAATCCTTCTGGAGCAGTTCTACACGGAGCTCTACATCACAGAGGGAGGGACCGGAGAGGTCAACAAAGAACATGAAGTCAGACAGATACAAGCAGCTTCCAGGAAACCAGTCAGAGCAGAAACAGTCATCAGACAGGAAGACATCTTTAAACCCCCACCTGGAAGAGGAGGATCAATCAGAACGGTGATGACGAAGGGAGTGGCCGGCATCGGGAAAACAGTCCTAACACAGAAGTTCAGCCTGGACTGGGCTGAAGGCAGAACCAACCAGGACATCCAATTCCTGCTTCCATTCACCTTCAGACAGCTGAATAGGCTGAAAGAGAGAAAGTTCAGCTTGGTGGAACTAGTTCATGGATTCTTCTCTGAAACCAAAGGAATCTGCAGCTTTGAAAAGTTACAGGTCGTGTTCATCTTTGACGGTCTGGATGAGAGTCGACTTCCTCTGGACTTCAACAACAATGAGTTGCTGACTGATGTTACAGAGTCCACCTCAGTGGACGTGCTGCTGAAAAACCTCATCATGGGGAACCTGCTTCCTTCTGCTCGTCTCTGGATCACCACACAACCCGCAGCAGCCGATCAGATCCCTCCTGAGTGTGTTGACATGGTGACGGAGGTCAGAGGGTTCACTGACCCACAGAAGGAGGAATACTTCAGGAAGAGGTTCAGAGATGAGGAACAGACCAGCAGGATCATCTCCCACATCAAGACATCCCGGAGCCTCCACATCATGTGCCACATCCCAGTCTTCTGCTGGATCACTGCTTCGGTCCTGGAGAACGTCCTGGAGAACGTCCTGGAAAGCAGAGAGGGAGGGGAGCTGCCCAAGACCCTGACTGAGATGTACATCCGATTCCTGGTGGTCCAGGCCAAACTGAAGAAGGCCAAGTATGACAGAGGAGCTGAGACGGATCCACACTGGAGTCCAGAGAGCAGGAAGATGGTGGAGTCTCTGGGAAAACTGGCTTTTGAGCAGCTGCAGAAAGGAAACCTGATATTTTATGAATCAGACCTGAGAGAGTGTGGCATTGATGTCAGAGAGGCTTCAGTGTACTCAGGAGTGTTCACCCAGATCTTTAGAGAGGAGAGCAGCCTGTACGAGAACCAGGTCTTCTGCTTCATCCATCTGAGTGTTCAGGAGTTTCTGGCTGCTCTTCATGTCCATCAGACCTTCATCACCTCTGGAGTCAACCTGCTGGAGGAGCAGAAGAAAAACTCCTGGTGGTTTAAAAAAAGAGCAGAGACTAAGCTCTATCAGAGTGCTGTGGACAAGGCCTTACAGAGTCCAAACGGACACCTGGACTTGTTCCTCCGCTTCCTTCTGGGTCTTTCACTGGAGACCAACCAGAACCTCCTACGAGATCTGTTGGAACCAGAACAAAGAAGTTCACAGAAAAATCAGGAAACAGTTGAATACATCAAGGAGAAGATCAGTGAGGAACTGTCTGCAGAGAGAAGCATCAACCTGTTCCACTGTCTGAATGAACTGAACGATGGTTCTCTGGTGGAGGAGGTCCAAGAGTCCCTGAGGTCTGGATGTCTCTACACAGATTATCTGTCTCCTGCTCAGTGGTCGGCTCTGGTCTTTATCTTACTGTCATCAGAAGATCTGGAGGAGTTTGACCTGAAGAAGTTCTCAGCTTCAGAGGAGGCTCTACGGAGGCTGCTGCCGGTGGTCAAAGCCTCCAAGAAAGTTCTGTAAGTACCAACAGACACATGTTGGACCTCTGGAGTGGAGGCTAGTTTCTGACTATGTCTGTTTTTACCTCCACATTTCATGTTTTCTTCACTTGTTTTGGTCTTTTATTCAGCGCAACCTCACATGAGTGAGTTTACGCTGGTTCTTTCATTTCCAGAGACTTTAATGACACATTGGACTTAAAATCACACACAAGCATGAACTCTGACAAGGAAACACGTTAATTTATGTTTGTACTGGCGGGGCAGGATGAGTTGAAGACCAGCAGACCAGTTGCAGACAAAACTACATTTTATTCCATCACAGTGAAATAACCTGGTTGGTCTTTTCTTCCGTCTGCAGGTTGAGTGACTGTAACCTCTCAGAGGACATCTGTCCACTTCTGTCCTCAGTTCTCAGCTCTCAGTCCTCCAGTCTGACAGAACTGGATCTGAGCAACAACGACCTGCAGGATTCTGGACTGAAGAAGCTGTGTCCTGGACTGGAGAGTCCACACTGTCACCTGGAGTCTCTCAGGTCAGGATTCAATCAAGTCTTCTCCAGGTCCAGAGAACATGCTGCTAAACGTGTCTGCAGCAGGACACTTGAGCAGAGAACATGCAGCAGACCTGTGTTGTGTGTCTGCAGGCTGTCAGGCTGTCTGATCTCAGAGAAAGGAAGTTCTTCTCTGGTCTCAGCTCTGACCTCCAACCCCTCCCACCTGAGAGAGCTGGACCTGAGCTACAACCATCCAGGAGAGTCAGCAGGGAAGCTTCTGTCTAGACTGGAGGATCCCCGCTGGAGACTGGACACTCTCAGGTAGGACACTCTCAGGTAGGACACTCTCAGGTAGGACACTCTCAGGTAGGACACTCTCAGGTAGGACACTCTCAGGTAGGAAACTCTCAGGTAGGACACACTCAGGTAGGACACACTCAGGTAGGACATACTCAGGTAGGACACTCTCAGGTAGGACACTCTCAGGTAGGACACTCTCAGGTAGGACACTCTCAGGTAGGACACTCTCAGGTAGGACACTCTCAGGTAGGACATACTCAGGTAGGACACTCTCAGGTAGGACACTCAGGTAGGACACTCTAAGGTAGGACACTCTCAGGTAGGACACTCTCAGGTAGGACACTCTCAGGTAGGACACTCTCAGGTAGGATACTCTCAGGTAGGACACTCTCAGGTAGGACAGTCTCAGGTAGGACACTCTCAGGTAGGACACTCAGGTAGGACAAACTCAGGTAGGACACACTCAGGTAGGACGCACTCAGGTAGGACACTCTCAGGTAGGACACACTGCTGGGTGGGGGGGGGTCATGGTGGAGCAGGTTTGGAGCAGGTGGGGGTTTTCCTCCACCTCAAGTGATTGCTCAGGGCTGTGGTGGGATGTAGTGGATACAGGAGTGTCCAACAGGTGATGGGGGGGGGGCTCTGACATCTCTGCTTCCTCTGAGAGAGACTGGGCTGGTCTAACCCCCTCCTCCTGTCAGGGGTAGGACGTTATTTAGAGACCTTGGTCCTCTAAATAACATCCCACCCCTGAGAGAGACTGAGCTGGTCTGATCCTCCTCCTCCTTCCAGGGTGGAGCCTGCTGGACAACGATGGCTGACACCAGGAGGTCCGAGGAAGTGTAAGTGTTTTCATTCAACCATCTTCACTCGTTCATGAGTCCATCAGTGATCAATAACTGATCAATAATAACTTCAGCTGCTTGTTTGTTCTCTCCATCAGATTCCTGTCAACTCACCGTCGACACAAACACAGTCCCCAACTACATCCAACTGTCTGATGACAACAGGGAGATGATGTATGTGAAGGAGGAGGATCAGTCATATCATGATCATCCACACAGGTTTGATTCCTATCCTCACCTGCTGTGTAGAGAAGTTCTGACGGGTCGCTGTTACTGGGAGGTCCAGTGGAGCGGAGCAGTTTCTGTATCAGTGAGTTACAGAAGAATCAGCAGGAAAGGATTCTCTGATGACTGTGCGTTTGGAAATGATCATTCCTGGAGTCTGAACTGTTATCGAGGTGATTGGTACGAGGTCTGTCACAATAACAGAGAAACATTCAGCTACTCATTTCAAGGTCCAGACTCTGGCAGATTCTTCATCCCCTCATCTTCATCTTCAGACTCTAACAGAGCAGCAGTGTACGTGGACGTTCCTGCTGGAACTCTGTCCTTCTATGAAGTCGTCTCTGACAGACTGATCCACATCCACACCTTCAACACCACCTTCACTGAACCTCTCTATGCTGGATTTGGACTCAGGTCCTGGTCCAGGTCCTGGTTTTCTTGCTTTTTCGAACTCTTGTTTAGCTTTATGTGCAGGTCTGAGCCCAGGTCTGAGTCCAGGTCTGATTCCTCAGTGTCTCTGTGTCCAGTTTAATCTCCAGAGTTTCCTGTCAGAGAAACTGTCTCTGTTGAATCCTGGACTTGGACTCTGGTTCTGGTTCCTCAGTGTCTCCATGATGATGATGATGATGATGATGAAGATGATGATGATGATGATGATGATGATGATGATGATGATGATGATGATGATGATGATGAACATGATCACCATTTATCTTTAGTTTTTTGGTGTATTGTATTTTTATTTGATATTTTTCCACATTTAAACATTAAATCATTAACTGGATTGTTGATGTTTGATCATAAATTAGATTCTTATCTCATTATTCTTGTTTTATTCTGATTCTGTCTCTAAATGTTTTCATGTTTGACTTCACGTTGAGATTCTTAAAGTCTTGTTTCTTCCCTGAAAGAAAGTTTGAGCTTCAAATCTAAACATTTCCGTTTTACAATTAACTTTTCCAGTTTGTATAATATTTGATTGATTTATCTGATTGTTTTAATTTGATTCCTTCAATTTTCAAAGTTGTTGATGTAAAAAAGAAGCGAGAAGATAGAAATATTCATGTAACATCCAACATGTAAAAACATCAGCAACATGTGTAAAAGTATTCAAGTACTTTTGAAATAAATGTAATAAATATATAATAAATACATGTGATTTTAATGCAGTAACGTATGTGCCCACTAGAGGGCAAATAAGCCATTGCAATGCAGTAATTATTATTTCCACTAGAGGGCAAATAAATCATTTAAATGCAGTAATTTATTTGTCCACTAGAGGGAAAATAAATGCGTTTAAATGCAGTAACTTACGTGTCCACTAGAGGGCAAATAAGTCATTGTAATGCAACATTAACTAGAGGTTTACTAAGACTAACTATTGTTTCCATAGCAACAGTTCCGTTCTCTGCCTTTGTTGTGATCCAGACTGACACCGCTGCCATGGCGACTCGTTACCCGGGTTGTTCTCTTGGCTCCTCCGGTTGTTGCCATGGAAACCTGGACTGGAGGGGGCGGGGTCTTTATTTAGGTCATCAGCTTTCACTCTCTCTTATTGGCCCCGCCCACTCTTACCAGGCCACGCCCCCTCGTTTCTCTGATCTGATCCAGTTCATCAATGACCGTGATCAGTTTATCAATGATGATGATCAGTTTATCAATGATGGTGATCAGTTTATCAATGATGAACAAATAATCAATGATGGTGATCAGTTTATCAATGATGGTGATCAGTTTATCAATGGTGATGATCAGTTCATCAATGATGGTGATCAGTTCATCAATGATGGTGATCAGTTCATCAATGATGGTGATCAGTTCATCAATGATGGTGATCAGTTCATCAATGATGGTGATCAGTTCATCAATGATGGTGATCAGTTCATCAATGATGGTGATCAGTTTATCAATAATGATGATCAGTTAATCAATGATGATGATCAGTTAATCAATGATGGCTATCAGTTTATCAATGAAGGTGATCAGATATTTTCTTTTTTCGTTGTAAATATTCATCGTTAATCAAAACGATCAGAAACAGCTGGAAACAACCGACAGACGAAACAGTAAAACAATAAAGAAGAATTGTCACGGCTCAGACAGGACAGAGAACCCACATGCACAACACCAGGCAGAATCAGAGTCCAAGAGGCTTTATTCGGGTCCAAGGCAGGCAGGGGTCAAAACCGGGCAGACAGGCAGATCAGGCAAACAAGTCCAAGGGGACAGGCAAAAATCAAAAACCGGGAGTCATGCAGGGTTACCGGGTTACAGGCAGGCAGGCAGGCAGGAACAGGACAGAAATCAGGAAGGCTGGAAAGCAGGGGCAAAAGCACACGACAATCTGGCCAACTAGAAGGTGGAAATGGGCCGGTATATGAGGGGAACTGCTGATGAGGGAAACCAGGTGTGGAGCTGGGCAGGGGAAGCACAGGTGAAGGGAATGAGTGGATTTCTGGCTGATTAGGGTGGCAGGATCTGGAAAAACAGGGGAGTGAGTAAAACTAAAAAACTACACTGGGAAACCATGACAGAACCCCCCCCTCAAGGGACAGATTCCAGATGTCCCAAAACCACCCAGCCAGGGCGGGAGGAGTGGGTCCGGAGGAGGGCCCCGGCCAACAAATGGTCAAAGCTCCGGGGGCCGTCCTCGGTGCCGGGCAGACCGGTGAGGCAGTTCGGGGGGTCGCCCTGGGGGCGTAACAGGCGGGTCAGGGGGTCGGTCTGGGGGCTTGGCAGGCTGGTCAGGGGGTCGGTCTCGGGGCTTGGCAGGCGGGTCAGGGGGTCGGTCTCGGGGCTTGGCAGGCGGGTCAGGGGGTCGGTCTGGGGGCTTGGCAGGCTGGTCCGGGGGTCGGTCTGGGGGCTTGGCAGGCGGGTCAGGGGGTCGGTCTCGGGGCTTGGCAGGCGGATCCGGGGGTCGGTCTCGGGGCTTGGCAGGCGGATCCGGGGGTCGGTCTCGGGCTTGGCAGGCGGATCCGGGGGTCGGTCTGGGGGCTTGGCAGGCTGGTCCGGGGGTCGGTCTGGGGGCTTGGCAGGCGGGTCAGGGGGTCGGTCTCGGGGCTTGGCAGGCGGGTCAGGGGGTCGGTCTCGGGGCTTGGCAGGCGGGTCAGGGGGTCGGTCTCGGGGCTTGGCAGGCGGGTCAGGGGGTCGGTCTCGGGGCTTGGCAGGCGGGTCAGGGGGTCGGTCTCGGGGCTTGGCAGGCGGGTCAGGGGGTCGGTCTCGGGGCTTGGCAGGCGGGTCAGGGGGTCGGTCTCGGGGCTTGGCAGGCGGGTCAGGGGGTCGGTCTCGGGGCCTGGCAGGCTGGTCAGGGGGTCGGTCTCGGGGCTTGGCAGGCTGGTCAGGGGGTCGGTCTGGGGGCTTGGCAGGCTGGTCAGGGGGTCGGTCTGGGACTGCGGCAGGCTGGTCAGGGGGTCGGTCCGGGACTGCGGCAGGCTGGTCAGGGGGTCGGTCTGGGACTGCGGCAGATCCATCCAGGATCGCCTCAGGAAGGGGAACAGAGACCACCTCCAGAACAGAGACCGGCGGGGCCGCCTCAGGAACCGAGGGCTGCGGGACCGCCTCAGGAACAAGAGTCGGGGCTGACAGGAGGCACGGAGCCGGAGTCGGGGCTGACAGGAGGCGGGGAGCCGGAGTCGGGGCTGACAGGAGGCGGGGAGCCGGAGTCGGGGCTGACAGGAGGCGGGGAGCCGGAGTCGGGGCTGACAGGAGGCGGGGAGCCGGAGTCGGGGCTGACAGGAGGCGGGGAGCCGGAGCTGACAGGAGGCGGGGGGCCGGAACCAGGGCAGACAGGATGCGGGGGGCCGGAACAGGGGCTGACAGGAGGCGGGGAGCCGGAGTCGGGGCTGACAGGAGGCGGGGAGCCGGAGTCGGGGCTGACAGGAGGCGGGGAGCCGGAGCTGACAGGAGGCGGGGGGCCGGAACCAGGGCAGACAGGATGCGGGGGGCCGGAACAGGGGCAGACAGGATGCGGGGGGCCGGAACCGGGGCAGACAGGATGCGGGGGGCCGGAACCGGGGCAGACAGGATGCAGGGGGCCGGAACCGGGGCAGACAGGATGCGGGGGGCCGGAACCGGGGCAGACAGGATGCGGGGGGCCGGAACCGGAGAAGACAGGATGCGGGGGGCCGGAACCGGAGCAGACAGGATGCGGGGGGCCGGAACCGGAGCAGACAGGATGCGGGGGGCCGGAACAGGAGCAGACAGGATGCGGGGGGCCGGAACAGGAGCAGACAGGATGCAGGGGGCCGGAACAGGAGCCGGAGCAGGAGCTGGAGCTGGAACAGGAGCCGGAGCAGGAGCCGGAGCAGCAGCTGGAACAGGAGCCGGAGCAGCAGCTGGAACAGGAGCCGGAGCAGGAGCAGGAGCCGGAACAAGCTGGGGCTGGCGCTGACGCCGTCGTCGTTGCCTGCCCTGAAGGCTCCTGGGCCCACCCAGAGCCAGGCGTGTTCCCCAAAAGGGGTCCCAATACTCCTCCTCCTTGGCCCAGCGCATGTTATCAGCCGATTCTCGGGGAGCAGGAACAAGCTGGGGCTGAGGCTGACGCTGTCGTTGTCTCCCCTGAGCCTGCAGGCCTCTGGGCCCACCCAGAGCCAGGCGTGTTCCCCAGAAAGGTGGAAGAGACTGGGGTGTGTCCAGGGCCACCTCGGGAACAGCAACAGGCTGGAACTGGGGGCATGTCTCTGTCCCCTTCACCGTACGGTGGTAGAACGCCACTTGGTCCCCATAAAAAAAATCCCACAAATCCTCTTCCTTACGTGGTAGGTCCATGTTGGCTGGGTTCAGTCTTGGCCAGATTGTACTGTCACGGCTCAGACAGGACAGAGAACCCACATGCACAACACCAGGCAGAATCAGAGTCCAAGAGGCTTTATTCGGGTCCAAGGCAGGCAGGGGTCAAAACCGGGCAGACAGGCAGATCAGGGGCGGCAGTAGCTCAGGTGGCAGAGCGGGTCGCCCAATGATCGGAAGGTCGGAGGTTCGAATCCCGCTCTGTCCCAGTTTGCTGTCGTAGTGTCCTTGGGCAAGACACCTTACCCACCTTGCCCCGTGTGAATGTGTGTGAATGTGTATGAATGTTGGTGGTGGTCGGAGGGGCCGTTTAGCGCGATATGGCAGCCACGCTTCTGTCAGTCTGCCCCAGGGCAGCTGTGGCTACAAATTGTAGCTTACCACCACCGGAGAGAATGTGTATGGATGAATAATGATTTCTGTAAAGCGCTCTGGGTGCCTTGAAGGGCGCTATATAAATCCAAGTCATTATTATTATTATTATTATCAGGCAAACAAGTCCAAGGGGACAGGCAAAAATCAAAAACCGGGAGTCATGCAGGGTTACCGGGTTACAGGCAGGCAGGCAGGCAGGAACAGGACAGAAATCAGGAAGGCTGGAAAGCAGGGGCAAAAGCACACGACAATCTGGCCAACTAGAAGGTGGAAATGGGCCGGTATATGAGGGGAACTGCTGATGAGGGAAACCAGGTGTGGAGCTGGGCAGGGGAAGCACAGGTGAAGGGAATGAGTGGATTTCTGGCTGATTAGGGTGGCAGGATCTGGAAAAACAGGGGAGTGAGTAAAACTAAAAAACTACACTGGGAAACCATGACAAGAATATTTGATAATATTTAATATTTATGCTTAAATTTCCTCCTCACATTAAGAACAGTCATATAAAAGCACATGGTTGCCATGGCGATCAGCGCTAACATGGAGAGCTCACATAGAAAACTATAACTGGCAAACACTGAAATATCTGGTAATAAATGATCGTAAACTTCTTTAGAAAAGAAACGAGTCGTTCCTTCGGCGTTTCCCACA
Source organism: Cololabis saira (assembly GCF_033807715.1). Taxonomy (NCBI): domain Eukaryota; kingdom Metazoa; phylum Chordata; class Actinopteri; order Beloniformes; family Belonidae; genus Cololabis; species Cololabis saira. The sequence goes on along the minus strand of NC_084596.1, from coordinate 823,833 downwards.
ATGCATTTCACCCAACACTCGGCAGGAAAGAGAAAACATGAGTAAAAAATAGAGAAAACATCGTTGTTGTTTAGCAGATTAAAGATATAGTCGTCTAACTTCATATTCGTGATAAAGTTCTCAACACAGAGTCTACGCTAACATTTCCGCGTCAATGTTTTTGATTGTTTTCACTTCCACTTTATTTATAACAAGGCAGAAACACAAACGTATAAAATCCATCCAAACACCTCGATTAAATTAACACTTATAAACGTTTAATCCCGACGAGTCGTTCTGTTGTTTAAGTTAAAGGAGCTGTATGTAAGAGCAATAATAAAACAAATCATAAAATGACCCCGATATGTCAACAGACATTTAAAAATCATGTTAATTTCAAATACTTATGTCACTGACAACAGCACTCAAGCCAGGATATTCCAGTTTAAAAAGAGGAGTTGCAGCCCTCAACTGATGTTTATGTTGAAGCTCCACCCTCCACCTATCTCCCAATCACCAAGTCAGTATTGTTTCTGAAGCTCCACCCTCCACCTATCTCCCAATCACCAAGTCAGTATTGTTTCTGAAGCTCCACCCTCCACCTATCTCCCAATCACCAAGTCAGTATTGTTTCGGCATCCGGGTTGCCAGCTCGGCTCTAATTATGGCACCCATGGCAGCCTACGTTCCTGCTGCATTCTGCAGCCTACCTGGCAACCTCTGGTCGGGGGGAGGAGGGGGAGGGTACACGCCGCTCAACAATATTTTGAAAGTGACTGCAGTACCAGTTTTGGACATTTCTTACAGACGGCTCCTTTAAGCTAATGTTGCTCCAGAACAAACGGGAATCAACGTAAGAAAATTCTTCTTTAAGTTACACGAGTCAAATAATTATATAAGAAAACCGTCGTACATTTTTGAGGAAACAAATCTGTCGTACGAGCAAACGTACGATGTTTCCTCAGAAAAACATTCCCCGTTGCTCGGTTCCCCTTCCAAGTTCCACATGTTCTACATTTACGCAGATCAGTCACAAATTTACAAGAATGACGTCATTAACTTGCATCTTTATAATCTCTTATTGTTTTTTTACATTAACCCTTTTTTTTAAATAAATAAGAATAAAATAGAAGAACATTTTTCTTATGAAATTATGACTTTAATCTTGTAATTCTGACATTAATCCCATAAATCCATCTTTAAATAAATTAAATGCAGTAATTAATGTGTCCACTAGAGGGCAAATAAATGCATTTAAGTGCAGTAATTAATGTGTCCACTAGAGGGCAAATAAATGCATTTAAGTGCAGTAATTTACGTGTCCACTAGAGGGCAAATAAATGCATTTAAATGCAGCAACTTTTATGTCCACTAGAGGGCAAAAAAATGCATTTAAATGCAGTTATTTATGTGTCCACTAGAGGGCAAATACATGTATATAAATGTATTAATTTATATGTCCACTAGAGGGCAAATAAATGCATTTAAATGCAGTAATTTATGTGTCCACCAGAGGGCGATTACATGCATTTAAATGCAGTAATTTATGTGTCCACTAGAGGGCAAATAAATGCATCTAAATGCAGTAATTTATGTGTCCACTAGAGGGCAAATAAATGCATCTAAATGCAGTAATTTATGTGTCCACTAGAGGGCAAATAAATGCATTTAAATGCAGTAATTTATGTGTCCACTAGAGGGCAAATAAGTAATGTTAATGCAGTAATTTATGTGTCCACTAGAGGGCAAATAAATTCATTTAAATGCAGTAATTTATGTGTCGACTAGAGGGCAAATAAATGCATTTATATACAGTAATTTATATGTCCACTAGAGGGCAAATAAATGCATTTAAGTGCAGTAATTTATATGTCCACTAGAGGGCAAGTTAATGCATTTAAATGCAGTAACATATTTGTCCACTAGAGGGCAAATAAGTTATTTAAATGCAGTAATTTATGTGTCCACTAGAGGGCAAATAAATGCATTTAAATGCAGTAATTTATGTGTCCACTAGAGGGAAAATAAATGCATTTATATGTAATAATTATAATGTCCACTAGAGGGAAAATAAATGCATTTAAATGCAGTAATTTATGTGTCCACTAGAGGGAAAATAAATGCATTTAAATGCAGTAATTTATGTGTCCACTAGAGGGCAAATAAATGCATTTAAATGCAGTAATTTATGTGTCCACTAGAGGGAAAATAAATGCATTTATATGTAATAATTATTATGTCCACTAGAGGGCAAATAAATGCATTTAAATGCAGTAATTTATGTGTCCACTAGAGGGCAAATAAATGCATTTAAATGCAGTAATTTATGTGTCCACTAGAGGGCAAATAAATGCATTTAAATGCAGTAATTAATGGGTCCACTAGAGGGAGAATAAATGCATTTATATGTAATAATTATTATGTCCACTAGAGGGCAAATAAATGCATTTAAATGCAGTAATTTATGTGTCCACTAGAGGGCAAATAAATGCATTTAAATGCAGTAATTTATGTGTCCACTAGAGGGCAAATAAATGCATTTAAATGCAGTAATTTATGGGTCCACTAGAGGGAAAATAAATGCATTTATATGTAATAATTATTATGTCCACTAGAGGGCAAATAAATGCATTTAAATGCAGTAATTTATGTGTCCACTAGAGGGCAAATATATGCATTTAAATGCAGTAATTTATGTGTCCCTAAGAGGGCAAATAAATGCATTTAAATGCAGTAACTCATATGTCCACTAGAGGGCAAATAAATGCATTTAAATGCAGTAATTGATGTGTCCACTAGAGGGAAAATAAATGCATTTTAATGAAGTGACTTTTATGTCCACTAGAGGGAAAATAAATGCATTTGAATGCAGTAATTTATATGTCCTCTAGAGGGCAAATAAATGCATTTAAATGCAGTTATTTATGTATCCCTTAGAGGGCAAATAAATGCATTTAAATGCAGTAAATTATGTGTCCACTAGAGGGCAAATAAATGCATTTAAATGCAGTAATGCATGTGTCCACTAGAGGGCAAGTAAATGCATTTAAATTGAATAACTTTTGTCTCCACTAGAGGGCAGATAAATGCATTTAAATGCAGTAACGTTTATGTCCACTAGAGGGCAAATAAACGTATTTAAATGCAGTAACTATTACGTCCACTAGAGGGCAAATAAAGGCACTTAAATGCAGTAATGTATGTGTCCACTAGAGGGCAAATAAATGCATTTAAATGCAGTAATTTATGTGTCCACTAGAAGGCATAAAAGTAATTCTAATGTAGTAATTTATGTGTCAACTAGAGGGCAAATATGTAATTTAAATGCAGTTATTTATGTGTCCACTAGAGGGCAAATAAATACATTTAAATGCAGTAATTTATGTGTCCACTAGAGGGAAAATAAATACATTTAAATGCAGTAATTTATGTTTCCACTAGAGGGCAAATAAATGCCTTTAAATGCAGTATTTTTTATGTCCACTAGAGGGCAAATAAATGCATTTAAATGCAGTAATTCATGTGTCCACTAGAGGGAAAATAAATGCATTTTAATGAAGTAACTTTTATGTCCACTAGAAGGAAAAAAAATGCATTTGAATGCAGTAATTTATGTGTCCACTAGAGGGCAAATAAATGCATTTAAATGCAGCAATTTATGTGTCCACTAGAGGGCAAATAAATGCATTTATATGTAATAATTATTATGTCCACTAGAGGGCAAATAAATGCATTTAAATGCAGTAATTTATGTGTCCACTAGAGGGCAAATAAATGCATTTAAATGCAGTAATTTATGTGTCCACTAGAGGGCAAATACATGCATTTAAATGCAGTATTTTTTGTGTCCACTAGAGGGCAAATAAATGCATTTAAATTGAATAACTTTTGTGTCCACTAGAGGGCAGATAAATGCATTTAAATGCAGTAACTTTTATGTCCACTAGAAGGAAAAAAAATGCATTTGAATGCAGTAATTTATGTGTCCACTAGAGGGCAAATAAATGCATTTAAATGCAGTAACTCGTATGTCCACTACAGGGCCAATGAACGCATTTAAATGCAGCAATTTATGTGTCCACTAGAGGGCAAATAAATGCATTTATATGTAATAATTATTATGTCCACTAGAGGGCAAATAAATGCATTTAAATGCAGTAATTTATGTGTCCACTAGAGGGCAAATAAATGCATTTAAATGCAGTAATTTATGTGTCCACTAGAGGGCAAATACATGCATTTAAATGCAGTATTTGTTGTGTCCACTAGAGGGCAAATAAATGCATTTAAATTGAATAACATTTGTGTCCACTAGAGGGCAGATAAATGCATTTAAATGCAGTAACTTTTATGTCCACTAGAGGGCAAATAATTGCATTTAAATGCAGTAATTTATGTGTCCACTAGAGGGCAAATAAATGCATTTAAATGCAGTAATTTATGTGTCCACTAGAAGGCATAAAAGTAATTCTAATGCAGTAATTTATCTGTCCACTAGAGGGCAAATAAGTAATTTAAATGCAGTAATTTTTGTGTCCACTAGAGGGCAAATAAATGCATTTAAATGCAGTAATTTATGTGTCCACTAGAAGGCATTAAAGTAATTCTAATGCAGTAATTTATGTGTCCACTAGAGGGCAAATAAGTAATTTAAATGCAGTAATTTATGTGTCCACTAGAGGGCAAATAAGTAATTTAAATGCAGTAATTTATGTGTCCTCTAGAGGGCAAATAAGTAATTTAAATGCAGTAATTTATGTGTCCACTAGAGGGCAAATAAATGCATTTAAATGCAGTAATTTATCTGTCCACTAGAGGGGAAATAAATGCATTTTAATGAAGTAACTTTTATGTCCACTAGAGGGAAAATAAATACATTTAAATGCAGTAATTTATGGGTCCACTAGAGGTCAAATAAGTGCATTTAAATGCAGTAATTTATGTATCCCTTAGAGGGCAAATAAGTGCATTTAAATGCAGTAATTTATGTGTCCACTAGAGGGCAAATATATGCATTTAAATGCAGTAATTTATGTTTCCACTAGAGTGCAAATAAATGCATTTAAATGCAGTAATTTATGTGACCACTAGAGGGCAAATAAATGCATTTAAATGCAGTAATTTATGTGTCCACTAGAGGGAAAATAAATGCATTTTAATGAAGAGACTTTTATGTCCACTAGAGGGAAAATAAATGCATTTGAATGCAGTAATGTATGTGTCCACTAGAGGACAAATAAATGCATTTAAATGCAGTAATGTTTATGTCCACTAGAGGGCAAATAAACGTATTTAAATGCAGTAACTATTACGTCCACTAGAGGGCAAATAAATGCATTTAAATGCAGTAACTGTTTTATCCAATAGAGGGCAAATAAAGGCACTTAAATGCAGTAACTCGTATGTCCACTAGAGGGCCAATGAATGCATTTAAATGCAGTAATTTATGTCTCCACTAGAGGGCAAATAAATGCATTTAAATGCAGTAATTTATGTGTCCACTAGAGGGCAAATAAATGCATTTAAATGCAGTAATGTATGTGTCCACTAGAGGGCAAATAAATGCATTTAAATGCAGTATTTTTTGTGTCCACTAGAGGGCAAGTAAATGCATTTAAATTGAATAACTTGTGTCTCCACTAGAGGGCAGATAAATGCATTTAAATGCAGTAACGTTTATGTCCACTAGAGGGCAAATAAACGTATTTAAATGCAGTAACTATTACGTCCACTAGAGGGCAAATAAATGCATTTAAATGCAGTAACTGTTTTATCCAATAGAGGGCAAATAAAGGCACTTAAATGCAGTAAAGTATGTGTCCACTAGAGTGCAAATAAATGCATTTAAATGCAGAAATTTATGTGTCCACTAGAAGGCATAAAAGTAATTCTAATGTAGTAATTTATGTGTCCACTAGAGGGCAAATAAGTAATTTAAATGCAGTTATTTATGTGTCCACTAGAGGGCAAATAAATACATTTAAATGCAGTAATTTATGTGTCCACTAGAGGGAAAATAAATACATTTAAATGCAGTAATTTATGTTTCCACTAGAGGGCAAATAAATGCCTTTAAATGCAGTATTTTTTATGTCCACTAGAGGGCAAATAAATGCATTTAAATGCAGTAATTCATGTTTATGTTTATGTTTATGTTTATTGAAGGATCCCCATTAGAGACACATGACTGAGCCTCTAGTCTTCCTGGGGTCCTGAATAAAACAAATACAATACAAATGTACAGCTAAAAATACAATTTAAAATAAAAACAGAAAATAAAAATAAAAAATAAAATAAAATACAAAGAACACAGATACAAAGAACAAATTCACATTATAAATCAAAAGAACAGATTTACAAATCACAGTTATGTACTTGGCAAATTGGCTAGGTATATCTTGATATTCTTTTTGAAAGTAATTTTGCTATGCATTGTAGAAAATATATTTTTGGGCAGTGCATTCCAGAGGGTTATTGACCTATATATACCAGTATGTTTCAGACAGTTTGATTTAGGTGTGGTTTGTATTCTTATGTTACCAGAAGCTGCTCCCCTGGTGTTGTAACCATGTTCAGAAGTCATTTCTAACTGGTGAGCCAAGCTATACGGCTTGCCAGTGGAAATAATGTTCCGCAGTAGCATTATAAGACTCACTGCTAATTTCTTTTCAACCATTAGCCATGCCAGATGTTCATGCATATAACTAATACTTGTCCTGTATGAACAGCCTAATGCCAGACGAGCCGCTTTATTCTGCGCAATCTGCAACTTTTTCAAATCATATTGTGTAGCTGATGACCAGATAACAGGGCAGTATTCTAAATGAGACAAAACCAAAGAATGAATAACAGATTTCATTATCGAGGGAGTGATGAATGCAGAACACTTCCTAGTCATCCCAATTCCTCTTCCCATTTTGACGACAATATTATTTATATGTTTGGACCAAGATAGAGAGCTATCTATAGTTACTCCCAGAAGTTTTATAGTGTTCACCTGTTCTATTTGTGTGGTGCCAATTGACAGTTTTAACTGAGGACTCTTACCTAACATGTGTCTAGATCCAAGCACAATGGCCTTTGTCCACATGTGTCCACTAGAGGGAAAATAAATGCATTTTAATGAAGTAACTTTTATGTCCACTAGAAGGAAAAAAAATGCATTTGAATGCAGTAATTTATGTGTCCACTAGAGGGCAAATAAATGCATTTAAATGCAGTAACTCGTATGTCCACTAGAGGGCCAATGAACGCATTTAAATGCAGCAATTTATGTGTCCACTAGAGGGCAAATAAATGCATTTATATGTAATAATTATTATGTCCACTAGAGGGCAAATAAATGCATTTAAATGCAGTAATTTATGTGTCCACTAGAGGGCAAATAAATGCATTTAAATGCAGTAATTTATGTGTCCACTAGAGGTCAAATACATGCATTTAAATGCAGTATTTTTTGTGTCCACTAGAGGGCAAATAAATGCATTTAAATTGAATAACTTTTGTGTCCACTAGAGGGCAGATAAATGCATTTAAATTGAATAACTTTTATGTCCACTAGAGGGCAAATAAATGCATATAAATGCAGTAACTTTTATATCCACTAGAGGGCAAATAAATTAATTTAAATGCAATAAGCTTTATGTCCACTAGAGGGCAAATACATGCATTTGAATGCAGTCATTTATGTGACCACTAGAGGGCAAATACATGCATTTAAATGCAGTAATTTATGTGTCCACTAGAGGGCAAATACATGCATTTGAATGCAGTCATTTATGTGACCACTAGAGGGCAAATACATGCATTTGAATGCAGTCATTTATGTGTCCACTAGAGGACAAATATATGCATTTAAATGCAGTAACTTATGTCCACTAGAGGGTAAATAAATGCATTTAAATGCAGTAATTTATTTGTCCACTAGAGGGCAAATAAATGCATATAAATGCAATCACTTTTATGTCCACTAGAGGGCAAATAAATGCATTTAATTGCAGTTACTTATATGTCCACTAGAGGGAAAATAAATGCATTTAAATGCAGTAACTTATATGTCCACTAGAGGGCAAATAAATGCATTTAAAGACAGTAATTTATGTGTCCACTAGAGGGCAAATAAATGCATTTAAATGCAGTAATGTATGTGTCCACTAGAGGGCAAATAAATGCATTTAAATGCAGTAACTTATATATCCACTAGAGGGCAAATAAATGCATTTAAATGCAGTAATTTATGTGTCCACTAGAGGGCAAATAAATGCACTTAAATGCAGTAATTTATGTGTCCACTAGAGGGCAAATAAATGCATATAAATGCAGTAACTTTTATGTCCACTAGAGGGCAAATAAATGCATTTAAATGCAGTAACTTAAGTGTCCACTAGAGGGCAAATAAATGCACTTAAATGCAGTAATTTATGTGTCCACTAGAGGGCAAATAAATGAATTTAAATGTAGTAATTGATGTGTCCACTAGAGGGTAAATAAGTGCATTTAAATGCTGTTTATTTTATGTCCACTAGAGGGAAAATAAATGCATATAAATGCAGTAACTTTTATTTCCACTAGAGGGCAAATAAATTCATTTAAATGCAATAACCTTTATGTCCACTAGAGGGCAAATAAATTCATTTAAATGCAATAAACTTTATGTCCACTAGAGGGCACATAAATGCATTTGAATGCAGTCATTTATGTGTCCACTAGAGGGAGAATAAATGCATTTAAATGCAGTAATTTATGTGTCCACTAGAGGGCAAATAAATGCATTTAAATGCAGTTAATTATGTGTCCACTAGAGGGAAAATAAATGCATTTAAATGCAGTAACTTTTATGTCCCCTAGAGGGCAAATAAATGCATTTAAATGCAGTTAATTATGTGTCCACTAGAGGGCAAATAAATGCATTTAAATGCAGTAATTTATGTGTCCACTAGAGGGCAAATAAATGCATATAAATGCAGTAACTTTTATGTCCACTAGAGAGCAAATAATTTAATTTAAATGCAGTAACTTTTATGTCCACTAGAGGGCTAATAAATACATTTAAATGCAGTAATGTATATGTCCACTAGAGGGCAAATAAATGCATTTAAATGCTGTTTATTTTATGTCCACTAGAGGGCAAATAAATGCATATCAATACAGTAACTTTCATGTCCACTAGAGGGCAAATAAATTCATTTAAATGCAGTAACTTATGTGTCCACTAGAGGGCAAATAAATGCATTTAAATGCAGTAATTTATGTGTCCACTAGAGGGCAAATAAATGCATTTAAGTGCATTAATTTATATGTCCACTAGAGGCACAACAGATGGGCAAATGTTGCACAAAGCACAGCAGACTGTGACCATCTTGTCAAGACTGGATGTAACTGGTCTCTACTACAGTAGATCACCCCCTGTGATTAACTAGTGATTAACTAGTGATTAACTGATCTATCAGAGACAGAGTCTGAGTTTCTGAGATTGTGATTCGAAAAGTTCAGGCAAAAAAATAAAAATAAAGATACGTTCAGGCAACGTTGGCAAAGTTAAAACGTCATTTCTTTGTTTATTTATCTCAGAACGTAAATGATTTGATTTTCTGGACGTTAAGTTGGCACTTTAATCCAAAAACAGAGGTTTAACTCCGTTTAGTTCGGATTCAGGAAATAAAATAACCTCCATTCATCCACAGATACCTGGTATCAGTAGTACAAGTACCTGAGATACCTGGAATTCAATTCAATTCAATTCAATTTTATTTATATAGCGTCTAATACAACAGAGTTGTCTCTAGACGCTTTACAGAGACCCATACCCAGAACATGACCCCCGAGCAGTTATTACATAAACAATGGCAGGTAAAAACTCCCCTAGTGGGAGAAAAACCTTAAGCCAAACAGTGGCAAGGAAAAACTCCCCTTTAGGAGGGAAGAAACCTTGAGCAGGACCAGGCTCATCAGGGGGGACCCTCCTGCCGAGGGCCAGACTGGTGGGTCAGGGACGGCAACAGCACAGCAGGCAGGTGGAAGCAGCAACGGGATGACCGGGGGTGGGGACCGCAGGCCAGCACACAGCTCCCGAAGCTCCGGCCCAATCAGCAAGTCCCAGGTTGGGGTGCAGGGTCAGGAAAAGACTTGTGCTCCGTAATGCAAGCTACAAGCCACCCATGGCCACCTGCAGGACAAAAGAGAGAAAAGGGAGGAGAAGGGGGGGACAGCTACGGGATGACCAGGGGTGGGGACCGCAGGCCAGCACGCAGCTCCCGAAGCTCCGGCCCAATCAGCAAGTCCCAGGTTGGGGTGCAGGGTCGGGGAAAGACTTGTGCTCCGTAATGCAAGCTACAAGCCACCCACGACCACCTGCAGGTTCCGGTGTCCGGCAAAGGATGCTGCAACATGGACAAAAGAGAGAAAAGGGAGGAGAAGGGGGGGGCCAGCACAAGAAACCACAGGAGCGACTCTGACACACTAAAGTTTACACTACCTAGAGATTTACCAACACCAGCTAGAGGTTTACTAAACACTAACTATAGGCTTTACTAAACAGAAATGTTTTAAGTTTAGTTTTAAAGGTGGAGGTGGTGTCAGCCCCCTTAACCCAGATTGGAAGTTGGTTCCATAGTAGTGGCGCCTGATAGCAGAACGCCCGCCCTCCAAATCTACATTTAGATACTCTAGGAACTACAAGTAAACCTGCACTTTGAGAACGGAGAGCTCTGACAGGAACATAAGGCACTATCAGGTCTTGCAAATAATGCGGAGCCAAGCCGTTTTGGGCTTTATACGCAAGTAATAAAATTTTAAATTGGATTCTGAATTTTACGGGTAACCAATGGAGCGACGCTAATACTGGAGAGACGTGGTCTCTCCTGCTAATTCCTGTCAGTACTCGTGCTGCTGCATTTTGGATCAGCTGGAGCCTATTCAGCAAATTACTTGGACATCCTGCTAACAACACATTACAGTAATCTAGTCTAGAAGATACAAACGCATGAACTAGTTTTTCTGCATCACTCTGTGAGAGGATTTTCCTAATCTTTGCAATATTACGGAGATGGAAAAAGGCTATTTTACAAACCTGATTGACATATGGTTTAAACGACAAATCCTGATCGAAAATAACACCAAGATTTCTCACAGTTGCACTGGAAGCCATCGCAACACCATCTAATCCCTTCCTAAGATGCTCTGGACCAAGAATGATAACCTCTGTTTTATCTGAATTTAGAAGCAGGAAATTTCTGGACATCCAGTCCTTGATGTCCCTAAGACATGCCTGAAGTTTAACTAACGGTTCTGTTTCATCCGGCTTCATAGACAAATAGAGCTGCGTATCATCAGCATAACAATGAAAGTGTATGCCGTGATTCTGGATTATACTTCCCAACGGCTGCATGTATAAACTGAACAAGATTGGCCCTAGCACTGAACCCTGCGGAACACCATAACAGACCCTTGACTGTTCTGAAGAAACCTCATGTACATGAACAAACTGGAACCTGTCAGATAGGTATGATTTAAACCAACATAGAGCTGTCCCTTTAATCCCAACAACATGCTCTAACCTGTGCAGTAAAATGCCATGATCTATAGTGTCAAAAGCAGCACTGAGGTCCAGTAGAACCAGTATGGACACTAATCCCTTATCTGAGGCCATAAGGAGGTCATTCGTGACTCGAACAAGTGCTGTCTCTGTGCTATGATGCATTCTGAACCCTGACTGAAAGACTTCAAACAGATCATTTCTATACAAATAGTCACATAACTGGCTTGAAACTGCCTTTTCCAGAATTTTAGACACAAATGGAAGGTTGGAAATTGGTCTATAATTAGCTAAGGTGTCTGGGTCAAGAGAAGGTTTTTTAAGTAAAGGTTTAATTACTGCGACTTTGAAAACCTGTGGTACATATCCTAAACTTAGGGATAAGTTAATTTGGTCCAGTATTGTCGTACCAATAAGAGAAAAAATATGTTTGAATAGACGAGTCGGGATGGGGTCTAACATACATGTGGTTGACTTAGCTCTATTAACGAGTGAAGTCAGCTCAGGGAGGTCTATAGGATCAAAACAGTCTAGAGACAAGTCAGAGCCTAAGGAAGTCACTAAAGCTGAAGAAACGCCCACAACCGGCTGGTTGATTTCTTCTCTAATTCTCGCGATTTTACTGTTGAAGAAGCCCATAAAGTCCTCACTACTGAGAGCTGCAGGAATGCACGGCTCAACAGAGTTGTGACTCTTTGTCAGCCTGGCTACAGTGCTGAACAGAAAACGTGGGTTACTTTTGTTATCCTCTATCAACGTTGAATAATAAGCTGTTCTGGCTTTGCGAATGGCTTTTTTATATACTATTAGAATATCTTTCCATTCACGATGAGAGTCTACAGACCTACAAGAGTACCACTTCCTTTCCATTTTACGCACGTTTTGTTTCAACATGCGGATATCTGAATTATACCAGGGAGTTAAGCTCCTGTGGCTAGAAACCCTCCTTTTCAAAGGAGCAACTTCATCTAAAGCTGAATGCAACAAATCAGCAGTGTTACTAGCAAGGAAATCAACATCTGCAGAGGTAGAACCCAGGTCACTGGCCTCGACTACATCACTATTTCGCACTGTCGTAAGATAAGCAATGGCCTCCCTAAATTTAACAATAACTTCATCAGACAAACATCTGCTAAAATAATACCTCCTATTTTGCACTTCAACATCAACAAAATTAAATTCAAACGTTATTAAGTAATGGTCGGATAAAAGGGAGTTTACAGGTGACACCAACAGACCATCAGTTTCAACACCGTAGGTGAGAACGAGATCGAGAGTATGATTAAAACAGTGCGTCGGTTTATCCACTTTTTGTGAGATACCCATTGATTCTAGAAGAGAATCGAAGGCTAATTTAAGATTATCGCTTTCAACATCCATATGAATGTTAAAATCACCCACTATGATGAATTTATCTGTGCTGATCAATAATCCAGAAAGGAAATCTGAAAATTCAGACAAAAACTCCAGATACGCACCAGCAGGGGGCCGGTACACTACCACTAACACAACTGGCTTCTCTGATTTCCGGCTCGGAAATTTCAGACCAAGCATGAGGCTTTCAAATGTATTATAGTTGCACTTGGGTTCAATTTTTGTTTGGAGACCGGAGTTATAAATTGCTGCGACTCCTCCGCCTCGGCCCGTGCTTCTAGGAATGTGATGATTAAAGTAGCCGGGCGGAGTTGATTCATTCAAACTAACATACTCTTCCTCCTGTAACCATGTTTCTGTTAAGCAGAAAATATCACTCCTGCTCTCTGTAATTATATCATTTACTAACAGAGACTTAGAGCTTAATGATCGTATATTTAGTAGTCCGCATCTAATTTTTCGGTCTGTAATTGGTACCAAATGTGCATTGGTTTTAATTTTTACAAGGTTATCTTGGTTAACGCCTCTATAACGCTGCACCTGGTGAACTTTTGGAGGGCGGGGAACTGCAACCACTTCTATTTTGCTAGGCACCTGGCCAGAGTCGCCAATATCATGTAATCCTACAGTTTTAGAGTCGCTAATTACATAATGCAATCCTACAGTTTTGTTGGCAGGCGTTGGTCCTTGAGAAGCAACAGATGTGTCGCTGAGCCCTTTAAGACTACCCTTCCTCCGAACCGTCACCCAGCTGCCCTGCCTGGCCGGCTGCCGGGGAGCTGCAGGGGAGCGGTTACGCTCAGCTGCTACGGGCCGGTCCGCAGAGGATTCTATCGGACTATGGTCTAGTTGGCCAAACCGGACCTCTAACTGACTAAGCCTCGCCTCCAGCCCTGTTAAACTACAGCTCTGCATCCTGGCCTGGACCCTGCATTGTCAGGGGGAGTGTCTAATAACATTGGCCAGATTTCTAGACATAAGAGCTGCACCATCCCGGGTGGGATGAATGCCGTCCCTTCTAATCAGACCGGGCTTTCCCCAGAATGTCTCCCAGTTGTCAATAAAGTCCACGTCGTTTTCTGAACACCACTGAGACAACCAGCGGCGGAGCGAGAGCATGCGACTAAACATGTCATCGCTGGTCAGATTGGGGAGGGGGCCAGAAAAACCTACAGAGTCCGACATGGTCTTGGCGAAGTTACACACCGAGACAATATTCATTCTGGTTACTTCCGACTGGCGAAGACGGGAGTCATTAGCTCCGACATTGATGATAACTTTACCATATTTACGATTACCCTTTGCCAGTAGCTTCAAATTTGCTTCTATGTCGCCCGCTCTGGCCCCCGGGATGCACCTAACTAAGGTCTCTGGAGTCGGCTTCACATGTCTGACTATGGAGTCTCCAATCACCAGGGTCGGTTTCTCAACAGATGTGTCGCTAAGTGGGGAAAATCTGTTAGACACATGAAGCGGGTGGTGGTGTTCCGTGAGCCCTTTAAGACTAGTCTTCCTCCGAACCGTCACCCAGCTGCCCTGCCTGGCCGGCTGCTCGGGAGCTGCAGGGGAGCGGCTACGCTCAGCTGCTACGGGCCGGCCCGCCGCTAGCTTAGCCTGGTTAGCTGAGGAGGCTCTCGGACTATGGTTTAGTTGGCCGAACCGGACCTCTAACTGACTGAGCCTCGCCTCCAGCCCTGCAAATAAACTACACTTTAAGCACTTACCGTCTTCACTAAAGGAGGCAGAGGAATAACTAAACATTTCACACACTGAGCAGGAAAGAGGTGAAGCGGTGGGAGCCGGAGCGGCCATGCTAAGATGCTAACGGAGGCTAACGGACAGAAAATGTATCGGTGATTGGTGACAGTGAAAGTTACGGAAGAGAAAATGAGCGAGTGTTGAAATAAAGACAGTAATGTACCAGATATAGTGCTATTTTACCAGAAAACAGTCTAAGTTTTAGATAAAAAGTCGGGAGAGATCTGAGCCTGCAAACGCCGTAAGACGGCAGCAGCACAGACCGCAAACACCAGGAAGTGACGCGATGCGTGACGCAATACGTTACCCAATCAGCAAGCCCTGATGCAATCCAGCAGCAGTCAAAGTGTAGTGTAGTGTTGGGTGGCTGACTTCCCTCCCTCAAACCAGCAGGAATCAGTAGTACAAGTAACTCAGATACCTGGAATCAGCAGTACAAGTACCTCAGATACCTGGAACTGGTAGTACAAGTACCTGAGATACCTGGAATCAGTAGTACAAGTAACTCATAAACCTGGAATCAGTAGTACAAGTAACTCATAAACCTGGAATCAGTAGTACAAGTAACTCATAAACCTGGAATCAGTAGTACAAGTACCTCAGATACCTGGAATCAGTAGTACAAGTACCTCAGATACCTGGAATCAGTAGTACAAGCACATCATACCTGGAATCAGTAGTACAAGTACCTCAGATACCTGGAATCAGTAGTACAAGTACCTCAGATACCTGGAATCAGTAGTACAAGTACCTCAGATACCTGGAATCAGTAGTACAAGTACATCATACCTGGAATCAGTAGTACAAGTACCTCAGATACCTGGAATCAGTAGTACAAGTACCTCAGATACCTGGAATCAGTAGTACAAGCACATCATACCTGGAATCAGTAGTACAAGTACCTCAGATACCTGGAATCAGTAGTACAAGTACCTCAGATACCTGGAATCAGTAGTACAAGTAACTCATAAACCTGGAATCAGTAGTACAAGTACATCATACCTGGAATCAGTAGTACAAGTAACTCATAAACCTGGAATCAGTAGTACAAGTAACTCATAAACCTGGAATCAGTAGTACAAGTACCTCAGATACCTAGAATCTGTAGTACTAGTACCTCAAATACCTGGATTCACTGTTTATTTTGTCATAAACTCCGTAGCAGACGAGAGTTCAGGATGTTTAGAGTTTAAAGTTCCGCTGGAACTGAAAGTGAAAGTGAAACTCGAGTTCTGCCGGCTCCTCGTGGTATTTTGTGGCATGCTAACGTAGTTAAACGATTTATACTCGATTTGAATATCATTTAGAAATAGATGTTGGACCGACGACCGGAACCGAGCTACGTTGATAAATTAGCACTTCCTGGTTAATGTTGAACGATAACAAACGTTACATATAACAAATGTTATCTGTTAAAATCTGTTTGATTTTGTTTTAAATAAAAATTGTAAACTTCTTTATATGTCATTGCTTAATTTACTAATGGTTAACTATGGTTAAGTAATGCTTATGAGGCAGTTAAGCATTAATAATGTGTTACCTAAGGGATACATGTGTTACACTTTACAATAAGGGTCCAGAAAGTATTTACTAATGGTTAACTATGGTTAAGTAATGCTTATGAGGCAGTTAAGCATTAATAATGTGTTACCTAAGGGATAAATGTGTTACACTTTACAATAAGGGTTCAGAAAAGTATTTACTAATGGTTAATTATGGTTAAGTAATGCTTATGAGGCAGTTAAGCATTAATAATGTGTTACCTAAGGGATACATGTGTTACACTTTACAATAAGGGTCCAGAAAGTATTTACTAATGGTTAACTATGGTTAAGTAATGCTTATGAGGCAGTTAAGCATTAATAATGTGTTACCTAAGGGATAAATGTGTTACACTTTACAATAAGGGTCCAGCAAGCCTTTACTAATGGTTAAGTAATGGTTATGAGCCACTCCTATACATTTATTAAGGTTTATGTCAGGTTACCGTTCATAAGGTCAGGTAAGCTACCTGATAACATACACAGCACAATTAGGAAATGATTACTTAAGACTCTAAATAGTTGCTTAATAATGCCCATCCAGGTAACATGTACACCATTAGTGAATGATTAGTAGATGTATTAGGTAGCTGTTACTTAATGCATATTCACTCCAAATAAACACCATTAGTAAATGATTACTAGATGTATTAGGTAGCTGTTACTTAATGCATATTCACTCCAAATAAACACCATTAGTAAATGATTACTAGGGACATTATTAACGTTTTACTTATGTATTAACTAATGTATTACTTAATACTAAGTAATGCATACATAAGGATAAATAATTACATCATGTAACGTATATTAATGCTTACTAATGTATTAATTAACTCTGAGCAGTAGGCATTAATTAACTGTTTATTAATGCATTAACTAATATGCTACTTAATGTTAAGTAATACTTAATAATGGTTATTTAACTATTATTAAACTGTTAATTAATGCTTAATAATGCATTAACTAACGTTAATTAAGGGACCCTTATTGTAAAGTGTTACCAATGTTTTTATTTTAAGCCCTTTGAGCTGTCTTGTACATGAAATGTTATAAACAAACTTTCCTAAATGACCTCATGATCTAGCTTTAATCTCCTCTGCAGGTTGAGTGTCTGTAACCTCTCAGAGGACATCTGTCCACTTCTGTCCTCAGTTCTCAGCTCTCAGTCCTCCAGTCTGACAGAACTGGAACTGAGCAACAATGACCTGCAGGATTCTGGACTGAAGAAGCTGCGTCCTGGACTGGAGAGTCGACACTGTCACCTGGAGTCTCTCAGGTCAGAATTCATTCAAGTCTTTTCCAGGTCCAGAGAACATGCTGCTAAACGTGTCTGCAGCAGGACACTTGAGCAGAGGACATGAAATAAAAAGGGTCCGCACGAAACTCCGTGTCTCTCCATCCTTCGGTCGGGCCCCCGTGGCACTCGCCCTGCCACATACACCAAAATCAATGCAAGAAATTGTACTCTGTGGGCTACCAGGAGCCATCCCACGCTGAGCATATGGTTTGCTGTTAGGTGAGCCCGAGATGGAAGATTGAGCAGCCTTATCAGTTTGTTTTGAGCTGTCTGGAGCTTGGTTTTCAGAGCCTTAGTGGCGTCACGGTACCAGACATGAACTCCATAATCAAAGTGAGGTTGAATGAGTGCCCTTTTTTTTTTTATATATTTGTATCCCGGTTTTTTCCCCATTTTATCACCCAGTGCTCCTACCTAACAGTCCTGGGCATTGCTCACCCTCTACCAACCCCGGGAGGGCCCTGCACTGAGCTCAGGTCTCCTCCTTAACCTGAGGAGTGAGCAGGCCGCATCTTTTCACCAGACAGGGTGGGGCTTCTCCAGCCGGACGTAGCGCGTGGAAGGATCACGTTATCCCGGACGGATCCTCCCCACCCCATCTGGTCCCCGGTTGGCCAGAGGGGGCAGTAGAGCCCAGGACTGTTGCATGTTTTTGTGAGGGTAACTCACATTAGCTACCCAGGGGAACACGGGGAGAACATGCAAACTCCACACAGAAAGATCCTTTCGCCAACCCCACCCAGGGTGTGGGCGCACCCAGGGTGGAGCCTGCTGGACAACGATGGTTGACACCAGGAGGATCTTCACTCGTTCATGAGTCCATCAGTGATCAATAACTGATAAATAATAACTGCAGCTGCTTGTTTGTTCTCTCCATCAGATTCCTGTCAACTCACCATCGACACAAACACAGTCCACAAGGAGATCAAACTGTCTGACAACAACAGGAAGATGATGTATGTGATGGAGTATCAGTCATATCCTGATCATCCAGACAGGTTTGATCTTCATCAGCTGCTGTGTAGAGAAGTTCTGACGGGTCGCTGTTACTGGGAGGTCCAGTGGAGCGGACCTGTTTCTGTATCAGTGAGTTACGGAAGAATCAGCAGGATAGGAAACTCTGATGACTGTTGGTTTGGAGGAAACGATAATTCCTGGAGTCTGTCATGTTCTCCAGGCGATCGGTACAGTGTATCTCACAATAACAAATACACATCCACCTCCTCATCTCCATCTTCATTCTCTGGCAGAGCAGCAGTGTACGTGGACGTTCCTGCTGGAACTCTGTCCTTCTATGAAGTCGTCTCTGACAGACTGATCCACCTCCACACCTTCAACACCAGCTTCAGTGAACCTCTCTGTGCTGGATTTGGATTCTGGTCCAGTCCTGGTTCCTCAGTGTCTCTGTGTCCAGTTTAGTCTCCAGAGTCTCCTGTCAGAGAAACTGTCTCTGTTGGATCCTGGACTTGGACTCTGGTTCTGGTTCCTCAATGTCCCCATGATGATGATGATGAAGATGATGAAGATGATGATGATGATGATGATGATGATGATGATGATGATGATGATGATGATGATGATGGTCACTGTTTATCTTTAGTTTTTGGCTTAATTGTATTTTTTTAAACATTTAAACATTAAATCATTTACTGGATTGTTGAAGTTTGATCATTTAGATTTTTAACTCATTATTCTTGTTTGATTCTTGATTCTGTCTCTAAATGTTTTCATGTTTGACTTCACGTTGAGATTCTTAAAGTCTTGTGTCTTCCCTTAAAGAAAGTTTGAGCTTCAAATCTAAACATTTCCATTTTACATTCAACTTTTCCAGTTTGTATAATATTTGATTGATTTATCTGATTGTTTTAATTTGATTCCTTCAGTTTTCAAAGTTGTTGATGTAAAAATGAAGTGAGAAGAGGGAAATATTCATGTAACATCCAACATGTAAAAACATCAGCAACATGTGTAAAAGTATTCAAGTACTCTTGAAATAAATATAATAAATATATAATAAATACATGTAATTTTAATGCAGTAATTTATGTGTCCACTAGAGGGCAAATGAATCATCTTATCAGTCAATCAATGATGGTGATCAGTTTATCAATGATGATCAGTTTATCAATGATGGTGATCAGTTTATCAATGATGATCAGTTCATCAATGACGGTGATCAGTTAATCAATGACGGTGATCAGTTCATCAATGATGGTGATCAGTTCATCAATGATAGTTATCAGTTTATCAATGATGGTGATCAGTTTATCAATGACGGTGATCACTTCATCAATGATGGTGATCAGTTTATCAATGACGGTGATCACTTCATCAATGATGAACAATTAATCAATGACGGTGATCAGTTCATCAATGACGGTGATCAGATATTTTCTTTTTTCAGTTGTAAATATTAATCATTAATCAATACGATCAGAAACAGCTGGAATCAACCGACAGACGAAACAGTAAAACAATAAAGAAGAATATTTGATAATATTTAATATTTATGCTTAAATTTCCTCCTCACATTAAGAACAGTCATATAAAAGCACATGGTTGCCATGGCGATCAGCGCTAACATGGAGAGCTCACATAGAAAACTATAACTGGCAAACACTGAAATATCTGGTAATAAATGATCGTAAACTTCTTTAGAAAAGAAACGAGTCGTTCCTTCGGCGTTTCCCACAATGCATTTCACCCAACACTCGGCAGGAAAGAGAAATGAGTAAAAAATAGAGAAAACATCGTTGTTGTATAGCAGATTAAAGATATAGTCGTCTAACTTCATATTCGTGATAAAGTTCTCAACACAGAGTCTACGCTAACATTTCCGCGTCAATGTTTTTGATTGTTTTCACTTCCACTAAACTTTATTTATAACAAGGCAGAAACACAAACGTATAAAATCCATCCAAACACCTCGATTAAATTAACACCTATAAACGTTTAATCCCGACGAGTCGTTCTGTTGTTTAAGTTAAGCTAATGTTGCTCCAGAACAAACGGGAATCACCGTAAGAAAATTCCTCTTTAAGTTACACGAGTCAAATAATTATATAAGAAAACAGTCGTACATTTTTGAGGAAACAAATCTGTCGTACGAACAAACGTACGATGTTTCCCCAGAAAAACATTCTCCGTTTCTCGGTTCCCCTTCTAAATTCCACACGTTCTACATTTATGCAGATTAGTCACTAATTTACAAGAATGACGTCATTAACTTGCATCTTTATAATCTCCTATTGTTTTTTTACATTAACATTTTTTTTTAATAAATAAGAATAAAATAGAAGAAAACTTTTCTTATGAAATTATGACTTTAATCTTGTAATTCTGACATTAATCCCATAAATCCATCTTTAATCTCATACATGGACCTTTTTGTAAATCCAACTTCTCTTGTTGTAAAAAAGTAACTTTATTTTCACAATATCTTTCATTAAATTAGGACTATTTTTAAACTAAATGTTAAAACTTCTTCCTCTAACGGGCCTGTTGAGCCGCCTTTTGTAATAACGGTGTATTTTGTAATAAACGTCCAAAATGTTATAACTTTTTTCAATTCATTTTGTAATAAACTACCCCATTTTGTAATACATTTTGGCGCATTATGTAATAAGTTATTGCATTTTCAGAAGATTATTATAAATTGCACTGGCAACTTTTTTATTTTCTAGGAAATGTAATTACATGGTGCATTTTCTAATAATACATATTATTGTTTGTTTAACAATTAATTCATACAAGAGTGACTTTTGTTGTTTTTAATGCAATTTCCCTTAGAGCTATGTAGCCCAATAAATCTATGTATAAAACTCCAAATATAACTTTAGTTGCCTATTTGAAGTTTGGAATTATATGGATGTTTTGGATGTTTATTACAAAATGCGCCTCAACAGACGACCTCAATGTTCAAAGTGCAACTATAAAATGTTTCTGGTGTTTTTATAAAACCGTTAGCAGCAGCGACATCTGCACCTCCAGATGTGAAGCAACGACGACAGAAGCAGAAATATCCAGAAATATCCAGGTATGTACAAAAACCTCCAACCGGTGGTGGAACCGGCACGTTACGGTGGAGCATTAGGCCGGAATAAAACTCAAATCCATTTCTCCACCACAACCAGCACTTAAAATCTAAAAATACCTACCAGTTCCAGTTGAGACCCTGGTAGGGTGTTGGGGTGGGGGCACCCCTGGTAGGGCACCCGGGTGCCCTACCAGGGGTGCTGCTACCCCAACACCCCCACCAGGGTGCAGCGGTGCCCCCACCCCAACACTCTACCAGGGTGCAGTGGTGCCACCGATGGATTCAAACTCGTCACCAAACTCCATCAAAACGCTGCACGTCAAAGGAAAAAACAACAGTTATCAGAACATAAACTGGGTTATATTTGTCCATCACAATGCTGTTCTGCCCAGAGCTAGCGGCGCTGCGGCCTCCGCAGGATTCCGTCCGCGGGATTCCGTCCGCAGGATTCCCCCTGCAGGATTCCCCCTGCAGGATTCCGTCCGCAGGATTCCGTCCGCAGGATTCCGTCCGCAGGATTCCGTCCGACCGTCGTCTCACTCGTATCTACTAAACATCACAGAACTGAGCTGCAAGTGTTTCAAATCATCGGTTCTCCATCCTTCCGGGGGTCCGGGATTAAAAGAGTCAAGCTAACAAAACATGACATTACAAATACAGGTAGCCTGTAGCCGGTAGCCGGTAGCCGGTTCCAGGTAGCCGACGGCGGGGCCAAAGGTCCTCACAAGGTCCAGGAACCAGTCAGAGTTCAGGTCCAGTTGGACCCAGCGGGGCAGGAACCAATCAGCAACCAGAAAAACCACTAGAGAGTTTGGGGGCGGGGCTAGAACAGTTTGGTCCCGCCCCCAAAAGTGCAGGTCCCGAACTCGCGGCCGCCGCCTGTAATAACGGTGTATTTGTAATAAACGTCCAAAATGTAATAACTTTTTCATTTCAATTTGTAATAAACTACCCCATTTTGTAATACATTTTGCCGCGTTATGTAATAAGATATTGCATTTTGAGAAGATTATTATAAAATGCACTGGCAACTTTTATTATTTTCTAGGAAATATAATAACATGGTGCATTATGTAATAATACCTATTGTTATTGTTTGTTTAACAATTAATTTATACAATAGTGACTTTTGTTGTTTTTGATGCAATTTCCCTCAGAGCTATGTAGCCCAATAAATATATGTATAAAACTCCAAATATAACTTTAGTTTCCTATTTGAAGTTTGGAATTATATCGGCCAATAACAAACAAACTATGCTTTAGAATTGTTATTACATAATGCAACATGTTATTACATTTTGTAGAGAATAAAAAAGTTGCAAGTGCATTTTGTAATAATCTTCTCAAAATGCAATAACTTATCACATAATGTTGCAAAATTTATCACAAAATGCGTTAGGGTAGTTTATTACAAAATGCGGCTCAACAGACGACCTCAATGTCCAAAGTTTTTCAGTCCTTGTAGGCAAGGCCCAGCGTGGGGGAAGGGGCGTGGCCGAGGACGGGGCGGGGCAGGGTGGGGGGGGGCGTGGGGCCCGGGCGTCCGAACCCGCCCCCCCCCAGGGGCCGGCCGGGGAACCCAGGGAACCCGGGAAACCCGGGCACCAGCGGGTTCTCCTGGAAGCTGCGCAGGTTCTCCTGGAAGCGGCTGCTGCTGCCGTCGTGGTCGTCGTTGAGGCGGGGGGGGTTCAGGTCGGGGGTGGGCCCCCGCTCCGGGGCCCCGCCGCCCCCGCCCCCGCCCTTCCTCCGCAGGGTGGACTCGCGGCTGGACGACGCCACGGACTGGCAGTCGGAGCCGCCGTCGCTGCTAGCGGCCGCCACCTCCACCGGCGTCACCCTGATGGTGGTGAGCGCCTGCGGGTGGGGGTGGAAGGGCGGGGCGAAGGTGACGGCGGGGGGGAAGGGCGCGGCAGGCGGGGGCGGGCCGGGGTAGCCGGGGTTGTAGCCGGGGTTGTAGCCGGGATTGTAGCCTGGGTGCTGGTGCAGCGCCGGGTGCAGCACGTGGGGGTAGCTAGCGTAGACGCCGCCCCCGTCGCAGCCGCCGCCCTCGCCCTCCGACTCGGCGCCGCCCAGGCTCTGCCTCCCGTCCAGCGAGCCGCCGTCCCTCAGCGAATCGCAGCTGTCCGTGTGTCTGCTGAGGTCGTTGAGGGCGAAGGTGGAGCCGCGTAGCGCCGCGCGCGCCTCCGGCGGCTTCCAGCGCCACGAGCCGCTGCCGTCGTTGCTGGGCGGCTTCACCACCGGCTTATTCTGCCGCTGCGCCTCGGGATGCGCCGAGACGCGGACGATGCTGCCGCTGCGCTCCAGACCTGCAGGGACACCATAGCTAGTTAGTTAGTTAGTTAGTTAGTTAGTTAGTTAGTTAGTTAGTTAGTTAGTTAGTTAGTTAGTTAGTTAGTTAGTTAGTTAGTTAGTTAGTTAGTTAGTTAGTTAGTTAGTTAGCTAGCCTCGGGGTACGTCCTGGATGTAATCTATCGTTGTTTGTTCATTCGTTCGTTCGATCGTTTGTTGTTCGTTCATCGTTTGTTCGTTTGTTTGTTTGTTCGGTTGCTCGTTCGCACTAAGAAAATGTACATTTGTGATCAGTGCTGCCATCATTTAGTTTGGGAGTTCATTTGAAATGCACCAATTGAGTTTGGTTAGTGTAGTTTGAGAAGAAATAATTTACACATATGCACTGACACACAAACCCACATATAGATGATCTGAAGTTTGTGTTTAATGTTTAGTGAGTTTTGTTTATGTGTAGTTTACGCATCGGAATTCATCCCAAAATGTGTTTAATTTGTTTTAAGACTTTTATACATTCTGATTAATTTGAATGAGAAAAAGGAGTAAACAGGAAGTGGAAAAAGAAGGCTAAAAAATAAATAAATAAATAAATAAATAAATAAATAAATAAATAAATAAATAAATAAATAAATAAATAAATAAATAGATGAAACAGTAAAAGCTGCTGATGGTCTTGCAGATCCATTTCGGGATACCGACCAGTTTGCAATTGGCTTGGTAGATTTGGAGTTAAAATTAAATAATCACATTATTGTGTCTCCGTAGAGGAGCATGCACTTGCATTGCAGCATGCAAACAGAAGACTGGGAGTCTCCTGAAGACTATATGATTCATCAGGAGACGAATTTCCGGCATCATTCTGGCTTTCCCTTTGAACTTGCGGACAATAGAGCTTAACAGCAGTTGATAAGGCATTATTATATACTCCCTTCAGTCAAACGTTTTGTAACAATAAATTATTGTTTATATATACAGTATATAGGTTCACTAAGAACTACTACTGTTTTACGTTGCAGGAGAGTTGCTGCACGGACAGTTTTGTGTGTGAGGCACCCGAGCATGAACGGCCAGGACCGTTATGTGGTTAATAACTTATGTTATTAACTTGTGTGTTGTTACTTTAATAAAACCATAACCCACTTGGGTTGAAATAAGATAATTCTGTGGTCCTTGACTAAGGTAGGAGACAGAATTTAACAGGTTTTGCCCCTTTTTAATCTAAGGTGATGGGAGGGGGGATCTGGTGGATCTCAGAGAGATAACTGACCCTAGAGAATCATTAAGTCAAACCTCCGACCTGCCAGGATGCAAAGGTCAAGAAGTGGGAGGACCACTTATCCGGGGAGAAGTCAGGATTCTGGCAGCCCTGACCCCTGTTGACATGCGAAAACAATGTTCCTGTCATGGTTTTTCAGTTGAATATGTTTTTTACTTGTTAACTCACTCTCCTGTCATTCCAGACCCTGCCACCCTCATCAGCCAGAAATCCACTCATTCCCTTCACCTGTGCTTCCCCTGCCCAGCTCCACACCTGGTTTCCCTCATCAGCAGTTCCCCTCATATACCGGCCCATTTCCACCTTCTAGTTTGCCAGATTGTCGAGTGTTTGTGCCTCACTTTCCAGCGTTCCCGATTTTTGATCAGTTTTCTGCCTGCCTGTCTGTCTGCGACCCTGCCTGATTCCGGTTTTTGGATTTTTGCCTACCCCCTTGGATTGTTTGCCTGATCTGCCTGACTACCCGGTTTTGACCCCTGCCTGCCTTTTGACCCTGATTAAAGCTTCTTGGACTCTGATTCTGTTTGGTGTCGTGCATTTGGGTTCTCTGTCTTTGAGCCGTGACAGTACAATCTGGCCAAAAGCATGAACCCAGCCGACCCAAATCTAGATCCAGTACAGCACGCGCTGTCTTCTCAGGCTGCTGCTATTCAGCGTCATGAGGAGGAACTCTCCAATGTTGCCGGAGGACTTCAGGAGTTTGCTGCTCGTCAGGACCGGTGTTTAGACGCCATCCGGGAGCAGATGAACCAGCTTTTCTTGTCGACCCGACCCCCAGCACCTGAGGCTCGGCTTCCGCCTCCAGAGCGGTACTCCGGTGAGCCACGAACATGCCGGCCGTTCCTCACTCAATGCTCTCTCCTCTTCGAGCTCCAGCCGTCTTCCTATCCGTCGGAGAGGGCCCGGGTGGCCTTCATCATTTCCCAGCTCACAGGGAAAGCCAGGGACTGGGGAACCGCGGAGTGGGAGAGGCAATCCCCGATCTGTTCCTCAGTGAAGCTTTTTTCAGACGAGCTGAAGAAAGTTTTTGATCACGTTACACCGGGGAGAGAGGCGGCTCGTGGTCTGCTCACCCTGGCTCAGGGGGGACGAAGTGTGGCCGATTATTCCATTGAGTTTCGCACGGTGGCAGCTGAAAGTAAGTGGAATGCTGATTCACTCTATGATGCGTTTTATCATGGTCTCTCTGATTCTATTAAAGATGAGCTGGCAGCCAGAGATCCGCCCATCGGCCTGGATGCCCTGATCGCTCTCGCCATTCGGGTGGATGGACGCCTCAGAGAGAGGAAGAGGGAGAGAGCCCAGTCCGTCGTACTCCGGGGGTTCCCTCACCTACCGGCCGCGGTTCCTGTCTCAGCTCTCCCGTCCACTTCTAATGATTTTCCGGAGCCCATGCAGTTGGGGCGGACTCATCTCTCCTTGGCAGAACGCCAGCGCCGCCTGCGGGAAAACAGGTGCATGTACTGTGGCCAGGTTGGACATTTTGTGGCTTCCTGCCAGGTAAAAGGGCAGGCTCACCAGTAATTCCGGGGGTGCTGGTGAGCCGGATCTTTGAGTCAGAAATGCCCTCTCGCCCTTTGGTCTTTGGAAGATTGACTGTAACTGGTCAGACTCATGTGGTGACGGTCTTCATCGACTCTGGTGCCGACGCCAATTTTATGGATAGTTCCTTGGCAGCCCAATTGGGAATCAAGCGGGAGCTCCTATCCAAGCCTGTCCCGGCCAGCGCAATTGATGGGCGTCGGCTCTGCTCCGTAACTCACCGCACGGCTCCGGTTCACCTTGGCATGTCAGGTAACCATCATGAAACTCTTACATTTCACTTAATTCATGCACCCAGTTTACCTGTCATATTGGGTTATCCCTGGCTGAAACAACACAACCCTCACATAAACTGGTCTTCAGGGATCATTTCTCAGTGGAGCTCTCATTGCCATGCTGTCTGCCTCAGATCTGCTCTGCCTGTCACTCCCTGTAACTCCCCTTCATCTGAGTTTCCAGATTTGTCTGAGGTTCCTCCAGAGTACATGGACCTCAAGGAGGTGTTTAACAAGGCTCGTGCCTCCTCCTTGCCCCCGCATCGGCCCTACGATTGCGCAATCGACCTCCTGCCTGGCACTTCTCCACCCAGGGGCCGTATCTTCTCCCTGTCTGCTCCAGAAACCAGGGCCATGGAGAAGTACATCAATGACTCGTTGGCAGCAGGCCTCATCCGTCCATCTTCATCTCCTGCTGGGGCCGGATTCTTCTTTGTGGATAAGAAGGACAGGACGCTGCGCCCCTGCATTGATTATCGTGGTCTGAACAACATTACTGTGAAGAACAGGTACCCCCTCCCACTCATTTCCTCTGCTTTTGAGCTGTTGCAGGGTGCCACGGTGTTTACCAAGCTGGACCTCAGGAATGCGTATCACCTGGTACGCATTAGGGAGGGTGACGAGTGGAAGACGGCGTTCAACACTCCCCAGGGCCACTACGAGTATTTGGTCATGCCATTCGGGCTCACTAATGCTCCTGCGGTTTTTCAGGCTCTGGTTAACGACGTCCTCAGGGACTTGCTCAATACCTGTGTTTTTGTTTATCTGGATGATATCCTCGTCTTTTCCAAGTCCAGGGAGGAGCATGTTCAGCATGTGCGAGGTGTCCTCCGCAGGCTCCTGGAGAATCACCTGTTCGTGAAAGCCGAAAAGTGCCAGTTTCACGCTTCGGAGGTTTCATTCCTGGGCTCCATTATCAAGGAGGGGGGCCTCCAGGTGGATCCTGCCAAGGTAAAGGCTGTTCGGGATTGGGCCTCTCCTTCCTCCCGGAAGGAACTGCAACGCTTCTTGGGCTTCGCCAATTTTTACCGGCGGTTCATAAGAAATTACAGCGCTGTGGCAGCCCCCCTCACAGCTCTCACTTCCATCAACTCCCCTTTTGTGTGGTCCCCCGAGGCGGAGAGGTCATTCGGTGAGTTGAAAGTTTTGTTCACCTCTGCTCCTATACTCACCCTCCCGGATCCCTCACTTCAGTTTCTGGTAGAAGTGGATGCGTCTGATTCTGGTGTGGGGGCTGTCCTCTCTCAGCGGTCTGCTAGGGATCATAAACTTCACCCTTGTGCCTTTTTTTCACGCAAGTTGTCTTCCGCAGAGAGGAATTACGACATCGGCAACCGTGAGTTGCTAGCCGTCAAGCTGGCTTTGGAGGAGTGGCGGCATTGGCTGGAGGGGGCGGAGCTGCCGTTTGTCGTTTGGACCGACCACAAAAACTTGGAATACCTCCGTTCTGCCAAGAGACTGAACTCCCGCCAGGCCAGGTGGGCGTTGTTTTTCAATCGGTTCAACTTCACTCTCTCTTACCGCCCAGGGTCCAAGAACACAAAGGCCGATGCCCTGTCCCGCCAGTTCCAGCTCATGGAGCCCCAGGCCGCACCTGAGGGGATCCTTCCGTCTGCCTGCGTGGTTGGGGCCATTACTTGGCCTGTGGAGGACAAGGTCAAACAGGCAAGCTCTCAGTTTCCTGCCCCCAGTAATTGCCCCAATAACCTCCTCTTTGTGCCTGCCAGCCTTCGCTCTGAGGTTCTTCAGTGGGGCCATTCTTCACCCCTGGCCTGTCACCCCGGTGTCGCCCGCACCCTGGCGTTCCTTAAGCAACGGTTCTGGTGGGCTTCCATGGAGAAGGATACCAGAGAGTTTGTCGCTGCCTGTCAGGTCTGCTCCCAGAATAAGAGTCTTCGGCAGGCTCCTGCCGGCCTCTTACTTCCTCTACAAGTTCCTCATCGGCCTTGGTCCCACATCTCCCTGGATTTTGTCACCGGGCTTCCTCCCTCAGATGGTAACACTGTAATACTCACTGTGGTTGACCGTTTCTCCAAAACTGCTCACTTCATTCCATTACCCAAGCTACCATCTGCCAAACAAACTGCTGAACTGATGCTTCATCATGTGTTCCGTCTTCATGGCCTCCCCAGGGACATTGTCTCTGACCGGGGGCCCCAATTTACCTCTTGTTTTTGGCGTGAGTTTTGCAGGCTCTTGGGTGCCTCCGTCAGCCTCTCTTCAGGCTTCCACCCTCAGTCCAATGGCCAGACGGAGAGGATGAATCAGGAGATGGAGACGGCCCTGCGTTGCCTCACGTCCCGTAACCCCTCATCCTGGTCCAAGCAGCTGTTGTGGGTGGAATACGCCCACAATACCCTTCCCAGCACAGCTACTGAACTCTCCCCTTTCCAGTGTTCCCGGGGATATCAGCCTCCGCTTTTCCCGACTCAGGAGGGAGAAATCACAGTCCCATCTGTCCAGGCCTTTATTCGCAGGTGTCGGCGAACCTGGCTGCAGGCCCGCTCCACACTGCTTCGCACCTCTGACCGGTACCGTAAGGATGCTAACCGGCGTCGCGTCCCAGCCCCCCAGTACGCCCCTGGTCAGAAGGTCTGGCTTTCTACCCGGGACTTGCCATTAAGGGTGGAATCCAAAAAACTAGCGCCCCGCTTTGTGGGTCCCTTCCCCATATCCAAGGTTATCAACCCAGCAGCCGTTCGACTACGCCTCCCTCGTTCCATGAGGGTTCATCCCACATTCCACGTTTCTCGCCTCAAGCCTGTCAAGGAGAGTCCCCTTCAACCCGCCTCCAGGCCCCCACCGCCCCCCCGGCTCATTGGGGGTGGTCCGGTTTACACGGTGCGGCGCCTCCTTCGGTCCCGTCGCCGTGGGAGGGGCTATCAGTATCTGGTGGACTGGGAGGGCTACGGCCCTGAGGAGCGCTGCTGGGTTCCTACACAGAGGATCTTGGATCCCACTCTCATCCGGGACTTCCGCCGTGCTCATCCCGACCAGCCTGGTGACCCTGCCTGATTCCGGTTTTTGGATTTTTGCCTGCCCCCTTGGATTGTTTGCCTGATCTGCCTGACTACCCGGTTTTGACCCCTGCCTGCCTTTTGACCCTGATTAAAGCTTCTTGGACTCTGATTCTGTTTGGTGTCGTGCATTTGGGTTCTCTGTCTTTGAGCCGTGACAGCTCCGCAAAGAGAGGAGGACATTTGACTAAATGAAGGTGCTACTGTACCTTCAGAAGGCCTCTGTGTGGTGCGAAGCAAACCAGTGCTCCCAAGCAAACCAGTGTTCCCAAGGGATTTGTTCCCCCTGGTGGCTGGGGTTGGTACATCACCAGGACTAATCTAAATACATTTTAAAATTGTTTTTTTCAAGTTGGATTTCATTGAGCAGTCCGGAAGTGGGCGATACTTGGAATTAACTAATGGCACTGTTAAGCTAAGGCTCAGGAAAACCATGGAAGAAACTGGAAAACCGTGACCTGAATGCCGCCCATTATTCGAAATGTACATGAGAATCGTCACGCCCTTTGGGTGGTGCATGGTCGCCCGTTCCAACTCCCTTCTATCGGACGGAGAACCATGGCAAGAGAAAACCGAAGAGGCAAATCCACGCTCGATGTGGAGGAGCAAATTGTTTGCTGGAAAAATGTTCAAAGTTCTTGTGAGCTGCTGGTTTCTTCTCTCTCTCTCCTAAGCAGGAACTGCTGAAATTGGGTGACCAGATCCTGAGTCGAGTGGTGAAAGGTCATCACCCCGTCAGGACGGCCCTTTTGCTCTCCAGATCACGACCCCGACAGCAGTAAAGTCTGCTGAACGATCTACGTGGGTTCACCAGTTACAGTGAAAGCTAGTAGAAAACTTTCCAGACCCTGAGTAGGCCGGAAGTCGGACGGTATCAAAACCCTTGTCCGCTGAAGAACTCACCTGACGCCTACTCACCAGCCACAGGGCTGAAGAAGATGACTAGCCCAAACTGACTGGCTACAACAGACTGGAGAGGACAAGTACCTGCTGGCTGGTACTGGTACTGACCTCCGCCACCCATGGGCCCGGTGGTGGACGCCGGCGGCGACGGGTCCTGGTCCGTCAGGGCCCGGTACCGGATGGATCCGGTGCAGCTAACGCTGCTGCCGCCGTCCTCCGAGCGCGGAGAGTGGAGCAAACCCTGCTGCTTGGACAAGGCTATCACCTGGAAAACAAGGACAAGGACAAGGCTATCACCTGGAAAACAAGGACAAGGATATCACCTGGAAAACAAGGACAAGGCTATCACCTTGAAAACAAGGACAAGGCTATCACCTGGAAAACAAGGACAAGGCTATCACCTGGAAAACAAGGACAAGGCTATCACCTGGAAAACAAGGACAAGGACAAGGCTATCACCTGGAAAACAAGGACAATGACAAGGCTATCACCTGGAAAACAAGGACAAGGACAAAGCTATCACCTGGAAAACAAGGGCAAGGCTATCACCTGGAAAACAAGGACAAGGACAAGGCTATCACCTGGAAAACAAGGACAAGGACAAGGCTATCACCTGGAAAACAAGGACAAGGCTATCACCTGGAAAACAAGGACAAGGCTATCTCCTGGAAAACAAGGACAAGGCTATCACCTGGAAAACAAGGACAAGGCTATCACCTGGAAAACAAGGGCAAGGCTATCACCTGGAAAATAAGGACAAGGACAAGGCTATCACCTGGAAAACAAGGACAAGGCTATCACCTGGAAAACAAGGACAAGGCTATCACCTGGAAAACAAGGACAAGGCTATCACCTGGAAAACAAGGACAAGGCTATCACCTGGAAAACAAGGGCAAGGCTATCACCTGGAAAATAAGGACAAGGACAAGGCTATCACCTGGAAAACAAGGACAAGGCTATCACCTGGAAAACAAGGACAAGGACAAGGCTATCACCTGGAAAACAAGGACAATGACAAGGCTATCACCTGGAAAACAAGGACAAGGACAAAGCTATCACCTGGAAAACAAGGGCAAGGCTATCACCTGGAAAACAAGGACAAGGACAAGGCTATCACCTGGAAAACAAGGACAAGGACAAGGCTATCACCTGGAAAACAAGGACAAGGCTATCACCTGGAAAACAAGGACAAGGCTATCTCCTGGAAAACAAGGACAAGGCTATCACCTGGAAAACAAGGACAAGGCTATCACCTGGAAAACAAGGGCAAGGCTATCACCTGGAAAATAAGGACAAGGACAAGGCTATCACCTGGAAAACAAGGACAAGGCTATCACCTGGAAAACAAGGACAAGGCTATCACCTGGAAAACAAGGACAAGGCTATCACCTGGAAAACAAGGACAAGGCTATCACCTGGAAAACAAGGGCAAGGCTATCACCTGGAAAATAAGGACAAGGACAAGGCTATCACCTGGAAAACAAGGACAAGGACAAGGCTATCACCTGGAAAACAAGGACAAGGACAAGGCTATCACCTGGAAAACAAGGACAAGGCTATCACCTGGAAAACAAGGACAAGGACAAGGCTATCACCTGGAAGACAAGGACAAGGCTATCACCTGGAAAACAAGGACAAGGACAAGGCTATCACCTGGAAAACAAGGACAAGGCTATCACCTGGAAAACAAGGACAAGGCTATCACCTGGAAAACAAGGACAAGGACAAGGCTATCACCTGGAAAACAAGGACAAGGCTATCACCTGGAAAACAAGGACAAGGCTATCACCTGGAAAACAAGGACAAGGACAAGGCTATCACCTGGAAAACAAGGACAAAGACAAGGCTATCACCTGGAAAACAAGGACAAGGACAAGGCTATCATTACCTTGATGTAATCTACTACCTGGATGTAATCTATTCTCGGGAGCCTCGGGAGCTGGCCTGTGTTCCCGCCCCCTCCCCCCCCATCCCCGGTCATCCCATTGCTGCTTCCACCTGCCTACGTGGATGTCTGCTGTTGCTGCTTCCGCCTGCCTGCCCCCCCCCCCACACCTCTGGTCATCCCGCTGCTGCTTCCACCTGCCTGCTGTGCTGTTGACGTCCCTGACTCCCCCAGTCTGGTCTTCGGCAGGAGGGTCCCCCCTTATGATCCTGGTCCTGGTCCAGGCTTCTTCCCTCCTAAAGGGGAGTTTTTCTTGCCACTGTTTGGCTTAAGGCTTTTCTCCCACTAAGGGAGTTTTTACCTGCCATTGTTTATGTAATAACTGCTCGGGGGTTTATGTTTATGTTTATGTTCATGTTCATGTTCTGGATCTCTGGAAAGCGTCTAGAGACAACATCTGTTGTATTAGACGCTATATAAATAAAATTGAATTGAATTGAATTGAATTGAATTGTAATCTATTACTGGATGTAATCTATTACATATCTCGCTGGTCTCCTGCATCCGGGTCCTAATACAACCGCACCGTGACAGTGCGGTTTTCAAAAATCATAAGTATTTAATTTAAGAGTATGCTTAAATAACAAATAAAAAGAAAATAAAATGATAAGAAAAGAGTTAAAATAATAAAAAGCACAAGATGTTAAAAAGTAACATGGAACACGAGAGAGAAGTTCTGAGTTGGTCGTGGCTACTTCCTGGAAACGGTGAGACGGTTACGTTACGGTTTCCGTTTGTTTGGATGTTGTAAACGAACCTGCATGAGTCGCGGCTGTCCGCCGGCGCTGAGCGGTCGACACGGGAGACTCGTCTTCTCCGTCACCCGCTGCCACTTGTCCCTCACAGACCCCGCCCCCTCCGCGATGCTGTCCTCTGATTCGCTCTCCTGGTCCCTGCTGGGGGGGTTCTCCTCCTCGGGGATGTGGACCAGCTGGGAGGACCCGGGCCGGGACTGGATGGAGACCCGGGCCCCGCCCATGGCCCCGCCCATGCCGACGCCGCCGTTGTGGTTCAGGTGGTTGTGGTTGACCATCGGCACGGAGCTCGCCGCTAGCTTCATGTACTGCGCCGGGATGTGAGCCCCAGCGCGGAGCTCCGCCTCCAGGCCCATGGCGGAGGCCATGTGAGCCCCAGCGCGGAGCTCCGCCTCCAGGCCCATGGCGGAGGCCATGTGAGCCCCAGCGCGGAGCTCCGCCTCCAGGCCCATGGCGGAGGCCATGTGAGCTCCAGCGCGGAGCTCCGCCTCCAGGCCCATGTGGGCCCCAGCGCGGAGCTCCGCCTCCAGCCCCATGGCGGAGGGCTCGGACGAGCAGCGCAGCTCCACGCTCCTCTGCGGGGACGAGGCGGAGGCCGGCCGGATGCCGTCCATCACCTGCAGCGACAGCTTCCTGTTGTCGTTCTTGTTCTTCCACTGGCTGAGCAGCTGCTTGGAGCGGGTGGAGTCCATGGAGGCGTGGATGGAGGCGTGGCGGCGCGGGACGCGAGCCTCCTCCAGCGACGAGCTGCCGTGAGACCTGAGAGGAAAACAGAAGCTGCTCAGGTTCCAGGAGGAAACAACAACTCAGCTAAGCTAAGAAACGACGCTAAGAAACAACGCTAAACAGCTCAACAAGCTAGCTGCAGCTACGACTACTGGCCCTAACTCACAATAACAGGAGTGGCTAACCAGTCAGAGTCAGAGCCACGATTGGTTCCTGTGTTACTGCAAAGAGCCACATCAACTACCCATGATCCTTCACTCCATCAACTACCCATGATCCCTCACTCCATCAACTACCCATGATCCTTCACTCCATCAACTACCCATGATCCTTCACTCCATCAACTACCTATGATCCCTCACTCCATCAACTACCCATGATCCTTCACTCCCTGCTCTCTCTGAGACATAAAAATACCATCAGAAACTGGAAAGGTGAAATCCTGCAATCTGATTGGTTGTTAACTGTGGTATAATGATCTGATTGGTTGTTAACTGTGGTATAATGATCTGATTGGTTGTTAACTGTGGTATAATGATCTGATTGGTTGTTAACTGTGGTATAATGATCTGATTGGTTGTTAACTGTGGTATAATGATCTGATTGGTTGTTAACTGTGGTATAATGATCCTCAGCTGTGATATAATGACTCGGGATGACTTGCATCTTTTCCCTGCCATTTTGAGAGTGGATTTTTTCAACACGAGCGCTAGCGCCCGTATAGTTCAACGGGTTGAGCAGCGACTCATGTAAACCTTCCCCTGTACAGCGACGCAGGTTCGATTCCAGTCACGGCATATGTTGCCCCCACTTCCTACGCATCTGTCTTTCACTGCACCATCAGATAAAGAGCTGCATGACACCAGGAAAAGAGCTGCATGACACCAGGAAAAGAGCTGCACGACATCAGGAAAAGAGCTGCACGACATCAGGAAAAGAGCTGCATGACAACAGGAAAAGAGCTGCATGAGAAAATGTTATTACTTGCGTATAAAGCCCAAAACGGCTTAGCTCCGCATTATTCGCAAGATTTGATAGTGCCTTATGTTCCTGGCAGAGCTCTCCGTTCTCAGAGTGCAGGTTTACTCGTAGTTCCTAGAGTATCCAAATGTAGATTTGGAGGGCGGGCGTTCTGCTATCAGGCACCATTACTATGGAACCAACTTCCAATCTGGGTTAAGGAGGCTGACACCACCTCCACCTTTAAAACTAAATTTAAAACCTTTCTGTTTAGTAAAGCCTATAGTTAGTGTTTAGTA
Organism: Cololabis saira; assembly: GCF_033807715.1. Classification (NCBI taxonomy): domain Eukaryota; kingdom Metazoa; phylum Chordata; class Actinopteri; order Beloniformes; family Belonidae; genus Cololabis; species Cololabis saira. Next base: position 788,325 of record NC_084596.1, on the reverse strand, counting down.
AACCTCTAGCTGGTGTTGGTAAATCTCTAGGTAGTGTAAACTCTAATGTGTTAGGGTCACTCCTGTAGTTTCTTGTGCTGGCCCCCCCTTCTCCTCCCTTTTTCCTCTTTTGTCCATGTTGCAGCATCCTTTGCCGGGCACCGGAACCTGCAGATGGTCGTGGGTGGCTTGTAGCTTGCATTACGGAGCACAAGTCTTTCCCCGACCCTGCACCCCAACCTGGGACTTGCTGATTGGGCCGGAGCTTCGGGAGCTGCTGCTGGCCTGCGGTCCCCACCCCTGGTCATCCCGTTGCTGCTTCCACCTGCCTGCTGTGCTGCTGACGTCCCTGACCCACCAGTCTGGCCCTTGGCAGGAGGGTCCCCCCTTATGATCCAGGTCCAGGTCCAGGTTTCTTCCTCCTAAAGGGGAGTTTTTCTTGCCACTGTTTGTCTTAAGGTTTTTCTCCCACTAGGGGAGTTTTTACCTGCCATTGTTTATGTAATAACGCTATATAAATAAAATTGAATTGAATTGAATTGAAAAAGATGCTGCGTGACACCAGGAAAAGAGCTGCATCTGATCTGCATCACATGGTGGCTGTTAGCCACCATGTGGCTGTTAGCCACCATGTGGACCAGACTACAGGAGTGAGGTTAGCCACCTTGTGGACCAGACTACAGGAGTGAGGTTAGCCACCATGTGGACCAGACTACAGGAGTGAGGTTAGCCACCATGTGGACCAGACTACAGGAGTGAGGTTAGCCACCATGTGGACCAGACTACAGGAGTGAGGTTAGCCACCATGTGGACCAGACTACAGGAGTGAGGTTAGCCACCATGTGGACCAGACTACAGGAGTGAGGTTAGCCACCATGTGGACCAGACTACAGGAGTGAGGTTAGCCACCATGTGGACCAGACTACAGGAGTGAGGTTAGCCACCATGTGGACCAGACTACAGGAGTGAGGTTAGCCACCATGTGGACCAGACGGACTACAGGAGTGAGGTTAGCCACCATGTGGACCAGACTACAGTTAAAGTTAAAGTTAAAGTTACGTGACTGTGCACGTGACTGTCGTATCCAACAGGGTGAGCTTGTTTTATGTCTCAGAGAAGGAGAGACGAGACGAGAGAGTGAGAAAAGCCTGTCATTTAACGCCCGCGGCTAAAAGCAAATGCGTGACAATGTAATGAAATGAAATGAAAAAAGCTTTAATGTCCCCGAAGGGCAATTTGGTTTGCAACCACAGGACAACATACATATATATCCCACTTCAAACACACAATACAATAAATAAATAAATATAATAAAAACAGTCATCACATCACATTGTTCCCCCTATAGGCTGTTTAAAAACTTTACCGCAGACGGGATAAATGACCTGAGGTACCTGTTTGTTTTGGCCCTACAAGGAAAAGTGTACCTTCTCTGTACGGGAGAAGCTGAAACTCAGCGTGAAGAGGATGGTGAGGGTTCGCCAGAATGGCCTTTGCCCTCCGAGTGGCTCTGGCTTGATAGATGTGATCCAGATCATTCAAGCTAATGCCAATTGTTTTCTGGCAGAGTTTGACCACATTCCTCAGCTTGTTTTTATTTAAAATGCTGAGGTTACCAAACCAGCAGATCAAAGCAAAAGTTAAAATAGACTCAATAAAAGATGAATAAAACATTTTAAGAAGCTTCGCATCAACGTTAAAACACCTCAGTTTTCTCAGATAAAACAATCTTTGATTTGCCTTCCTACAGATAGCGTCTGAGTTGATTCCACGATGGTGCCTAAATACCACTGCTGTGCCTTTAAGAAAGGTTTGAGTTGTGACAGGCGGATTCTTCCTAAAATCAAGAATCATGTCCTTTGTTTTTGACACATTGAGTTGCAGGTAGGAGTTATCACACCATCTAACAAAATAATCAAGGACAGGTCCATGGCCCACCTCCTGGTCCTGCAAGAGGCTGACAATCACGGAGTCATCAGCAAATTTTATTATGACCCTTGACTCGAACATGCTCTTACAATCATTGGTGTAGAGCATGAACAGTAGAGGTGCCAGGACACACCCCTGGGGCGAGCCTGTGGAACACAGCAGAGAATCAGACAGGGTTTCATTGACATGAGTTCTCTGCGGCCTCATAGTCAGAAAGTCGACTAACCAACATATGGTTCCCAAATCAATGTTGGTTAGTCGACTTTCTGACAATGGGGCCGCAGAGAACTCGTGTCAATGAAACCCTGTCTGATTCCCTGCTGTGTTCCACAGGCTCGCCCCAGGGGTGTGTCCTGTATACTCGAATATTCACGATAGAGTCATTTTGTACATTGCACAGAGTAGAAGCCGAGATACATCAATGTTCTGGTCTCCTCCAGCTCCCTGGGGACCTGGTACCGGGTCTGGACCAGTTCCAGGTCCAGACCCGGTACCAGGTCCAGGTCCATCAGGACCGGTACCTGGGCAGGGTGCTGCTGCTGAAGCTCATCATGTTGTCCATGCAGGCTCCCAGGGGGCTGGAGGAGGTTCTGGTCGTGATGGCCTCCACCTCGGTACCGGTTCTCTTCAGCAGGGACGGTTCCCGGTAGGAGGAGCTCCGGGTCAGGACGGGCCCTGATTGGTCCAGGGTGTGGGAGGAGCTCCGGATCAGGACGGGCCCTGATTGGTCCAGGGCCAGCGTGTGGGAGGAGCTCCTGGTCATGATGGGCTCTGGTTGGCCGGGGCCCAGGCTGTGGTGGCCTATCAGAGGAGAGCAGGCCGTTAGCAGGTCGTTAGCAGGCCGTTAGCAGGCTGTTAGCAGGACGTTAGCAGGCCGTTAGCAGGCTGTTAGCAGGCTGTTAGCAGGCTGTTAGCAGGCCGTTAGACGGCTGTTAGTGCTGGGCTACGTCTGAGTTTTTTTTTTTTATTAACAATTGCAAACATAACAATGATAAAAAAAACTTCACATTATGCAAATTCATGTCGAAATATAACATATAAAGAGTACAACTCAAATAAAAAACAAAACAAAAAGCACAACACATTATGACCAGCCAGGGGGGATGAAATTATAAAGCCAAAACATTTACATACATTTATGGTTTTGATTGCCTTTGAATTATTAGAAAACTTAATAGAGTCCAGATACTGTTTTAATTCACAATGAAAAGTAAAAAAAGAGGGTTTTTTGCTTAAGAATTTAGATTTGTGGATGTGGAATTTTGCGAGGATAATCAACAAATTAATAATAAACGTTTCCTTTGGCTTTGTTCTAATTGTTACATGGTCAAAAACACCAAACAACACATCCTTCCAAAATAAAATCAAATCAATATCAATTCTTTCAGACACAAAATTACACATATCACTCCAAAAAGTTGGGCTACGTCTGAGGTCATGTGATCATTTCACGGTTCTCGTCCTGTTTTATTTTGAAAATCTGTGGAAGGTTCTGGTTGTCCTTACCTTGGTGGTTGCTGGCTGCTGATTGGCTGGTTGTTCTTACCGTGGTGGTTGCTGGCTGCTGATTGGCTGGTTGTTCTTACCGTGGTGGTTGCTGGCTGCTGATTGGCTGGTTGTCCTTACCTTGGTGGTTGCTGGCTGCTGATTGGCTGGTTGTCCTTACCGTGGTGGTTGCTGGCTGCTGATTGGCTGGTTGTTCTTACCTTGGTGGTTGCTGGCTGCTGATTGGCTGGTTGTCCTTACCGTGGTGGTTGCTGGCTGCTGATTGGCTGGTTGTCCTTACCGTGGTGGTTGCTGGCTGCTGATTGGTGGGGGCGGGGCTTACCGTGGTGGTTGCTGGCTGCTGATTGGCTGGTTGTTCTTACCGTGGTGGTTGCTGGCTGCTGATTGGCTGGTTGTTCTTACCGTGGTGGTTGCTGGCTGCTGATTGGCTGGTTGTTCTTACCGTGGTGGTTGCTGGCTGCTGATTGGCTGGTTGTTCTTACCGTGGTGGTTGCTGGCTGCTGATTGGCTGACGTTGGGCAGGGCTGCCAGCACGTCCTCCCTGAGGACCAATGGGAGAGCAGATCTTCTCCTGGACTGGTCCTCACTGGGGTGGAAGTTCCCCACCGCGTACAGGCCCTGAACACAGAAGAGTTTACCCATGATGCACTGCTGCTTCACTACCCATGATGCACTGCTGCTTCACTACCCATGATGCACTGCTGCTTCACTACCCATGATGCACTGCTGCTTCACTACCCATGATGCACCGCTGCTTCACTACCCATGATGCACTGCTGCTTCAGTACTCATGATGCACTGCTGCTTCACTACCCATGATGCCTTGCTGCGGCGCTGAAGTATCTCCTGGTTGGACTTCAGACGGTTTCCAGCTCCAGCTTCTCCAAAGACTCCGTTAACTCCTTAACGCTAAAGAAACGTCTAAGACTCCGTCTCCACGTATCAGAAACGCTGGTGTTTTCCTGCGTTTTGTTCGTTCATTTACATGAAAACGAAGCTCAAAGTCTCCAAAAAGCATCATTTCTGAAAACTCCGTCCAAAGTGTAGATTTTTCAAACCTCCGTCTTCTCGTTTGCTTGTAAACGGAGAGAAACGGACATTTATTCTTCAGAACGTCACATTATGAGACAGAAACGTCACCAGCATCATGAGTGACACCTGTGGTTACAATTAGTTTGTAACCGTCAATATTTTCTTGTATTTTACCTGTTTTATATTCTAACGTCACACTTAAAAGTAACTCCACTTCTCTGTCACTCCAAACCAAAGACTCTGGTTCATCTTGGAAGTAACTGGAAGTTACTCGTGTCATTTGTTGATGTTTTTTTTCCAGGATTCTGATTGGCTAGCATGACTTTATCTTCTCGTTACACTGCCCCCTGTAGGTTTGGCTGCTCATAGCACCTTAACAGATATTTATGCAGGTTCCTGGAAATGATGGGATTTTTCTAAATGTAGAGGGAAATATCTGTTTTTATGTCTACATATGTGGAAACGTCTGTCAGAGACACAAGCGAAGCTTCAGCTCCAGATCCAGCAGGACAGGAAGGTTCATGACACACATTTTAGTGGGAAAGTGATAAAAATAAACGTCATGTGGCTGTAGATGCTGGATTAGATCAGATGAGATGAGATGAGATGAGATGAGATCATCCTGGCAGGGAAAATCGGTGGTGTAAAGAAGACAGGAGGAGTGGGAGGAAGGTGGTTGCTGACGGCTGCTATAGCTGGGACGGAATTCATGAAAATCCTGCACTTGGTGACCAGTTTTTGATATCTGGCATGTTAGTTATGGACATAAGGTTTTCAAAAAACACCACAAACAAATTGGGACGCCTATTCTTTCACTGTGACTTAGTTCTGAGATTCTGTTCATCTTCAGCCTGAATAAATGAATGAATGAACGAACGAACGAACGAACGAACGAACGGACGGACGGACGGACGGACGGACGGACGGACGGACGAACGAACGAATGAAGCCACTGTTCTCACCTAATCAGATTATTGACACTACAGTGATAGTGACTGTCCAATAAACAGAAAACTGCATTCCTTGGGGGTGAAAATATGATCTAGAGCCTCTATAATCTTTCTATGTGACTTAATTCTAGAGATATGGAGATCTTTGTGCAAAAAATCACCTTGAAAATGTAATTTGACCTTCAACATGACCTTGAAATAGGAAATGTATCTCCGAACTGAATTCCTAGCACCAAAAAAGTAGAGAAAGTGACAATAAACTGCTGTTCTCTTCCGGCTCTCAGCGAAGGCGGACGCTTCTCTGCTCCCTCTCCCTTATCTATCTGCCCTGCTGCTGCTTTTGTCCTGTCTCGTCTTCAGAGTCTTTTCTTTTCACTCCTCCGAAGCTCTACAATCATGGAATTGATTAACTGGTCTCTCAGCACAATCAACCAAATTTTTGCGACGAGAAGTCAGGGGGTTAGGGAGCCCTCCTGCCCCGATGGGACATTCTTTTCTGGATATATAATGGATTCTTGGAAACAGTGGAAGCCTTTATGTATCAAGATCCTGTCGGTCAAGGACGTTGAAGACGCTTCATAATGGGATTTATGATAGCAGGATTTCTCCTAATTGGAGCGGGGGGATTCCTCGTCTATCGACAAACGCGCAAGTCTGTGACAGCTGCATTGGCCCTCTCCGGGCTGCCTGACGTGACTGAAGGGATAAGCGCTGCGCTAACACTCTGACTTTAACACTGTTGGAGCAAGGCCGCAAGCTGGATGCAGGCTTTTGCAGGCTGGCGGCGTCTTCGAGCTCATTGGCAAGATGGATAAGAACTTGGAGAAGTTGGAAGCTCGGCTTGGCGGGAATTGATCACAAATTCGTCTGTTTTGAGTCGCCATTGATGAACCAGAGACTAAAGGCCGACGGAAAATTACTGAGGCTGCCTGTTCTTTTCAATAACAATTGTTGATTCTATAATCTGACCTTGACAGAGCGGTTTGGCTGAACGCTGTAGTCACAATCTCTCTGGTGGAATGTAAACAAGGGACTCTGCCCCGGAATAACCCTTCCCTCTCCAGATCACCCGCGGACCTGTTTTCAGAACTGACCGAGCCGCCTGATAACACCAAGGACATTGGCTGAGGCAGCTCTGAGCATGTTCATGGACTCACCGCCACACATACATTTGCTGATAACCACCTCCCTATTTTTCAACGCCTTCCTGGCTATAAGTGTTGTGAAGTTGATGTAAAATTGTTATGTGCTTTCTGTGCTGAGGTGTTTTTTTTTGCACTTTCTCACTGTGTACTTATACACAGTGTGAACGGCCAGCAGCTGGGCGGATTTACTGTCTTGTATTGCTGCTTAGTTGTCCTGAATTGCCCCTCAGGGATGAATAAAGTTTATCTGAATCTGAAACTGAATCTGAATCTGAATAAACAACAATCTAGGAGTGAGAGAAGCTGAGATTTGACCTTTGGTGTTTGGTCTTTTCAGCGGGAGCCATTTTGAATTTTCTGCAAACCGGCCACTAGGGGGCGTCACCAAACCGGCCACTAGGGGGCGTCACCAAACCGGCCACTAGGGGGCGTCACCAAACCGGCAGCTAGGGGGCGTCACCAAACCGGCCACTAGGGGGCGACACCAAACCGGCAAATAGGGGGCGACACCAAACCGGCCACTAGGGGGCGACACCAAACCGGCAAATAGGGGGCGACACCAAACCGGCCACTAGGGGGCGTCACCATTTGGAGGAGGACCGGTGGAGGACCAAACTGGGATATAATTGGGACAAATTGGATGTAATTGGACGGCGCTGAACTCGGTAGCTCCCTGGGGGGAGAAAGAGCCCTGGGAGGGTTTTTATCAGGAACCGGTGCCAAACACAGAAACTGGGTTGAGAGGAAAACATGAAATCTAAATTATTGAAGAGAAATATGGTAACGTGAGAATTAGACGTGTGATTTTCCTAATGCTCCAGTTTTAGAGATCATCCCCCACTGTGTTAGTGTGTGTGTACGTGTGTTAGTGTGTGTGTGGGCGGTGGGTTCCAGGGTGATGTGTATATGTGCGTTAGTGTGTGTATATGTGTGTTAGTGTGTGTTAGTGTGTGTATATGTGCGTTAGTGTGTGTATATGTGTGTGTTAGTGTGTGTATATGTGTGTGTTAGTGTGTGTATATGTGTGTTAGTGTGTGTATATGTGCGTTAGTGTGTGTATATGTGTGTTAGTGTGTGTTAGTGTGTGTATATGTGCGTTAGTGTGTGTATATGTGCGTTAGTGTGTGTATATGTGTGTTAGTGTGTGTATATGTGTGTTAGTGTGTGTATATGTGTGTTAGTGTGTGTATATGTGTGTTAGTGTGTGTATATGTGTGTGTTAGTGTGTGTATATGTGTGTGTTAGTGTGTGTATATGTGTGTTAGTGTGTGTATATGTGTGTGTTAGTGTGTGCATATGTGTGTGTTAGTGTGTGTATATGTGTGTTAGTGTGTGTATATGTGTGTTAGTGTGTGTATATGTGTGTTAGTGTGTATATGTGTGTTAGTGTGTGTGTGGGCGGTGGGTTCCAGGGTGAGTGTGTAGGATACGATTTGAGCATCAGCAGATGAGTTTCCTGCGAGCTGAACGCTGGTTTGACTCTGCAGAGGAGGAAATCATCACTTCCTGCCCCCCCGTTTCCATCCGGTTCTGAGCGGTTCTGAATAGGGATGTAGGGATGTAGAGAGTAGGGATGTAGGGATGTAGGGAGTAGGGATGTAGGGATGTAGGGAGTAGGGAGTAGGGATGTAGGGATGTAGGGATGTAGGGAGTAGGGATGTAGGGATGTAGGGAGTAGGGATGTAGGGATGTAGGGAGTAGGGATGTAGGGAGTAGGGATGTAGGGATGTAGGGAGTAGGGATGCAGGGATGTAGGGAGTAGGGATGTAGAGATGTAGGGATGTAGGGATGTAGGGATGTAGGGAGTAGGGATGTAGGGATGTAGGGATGTAGGGATGTAGGGAGTAGGGAGTAGGGATGTAGGGAGTAGGGATGTAGGGAGTAGGGATGTAGGGATGTAGGGAGTAGGGGTGTAGGGAGTAGGGATGTAAGGATGTAGGGAGTAGGGATGTAGGGAGTAGGGATGTAGGGATGTAGGGAGTAGGGATGTAGGGAGTAGGGAGTAGGGAGTAGGGAGTAGGGATGTAGGGATGTAGGGAGTAGGGAGTAGGGATGTAGGGATGTAGGGATGTAGGGAGTAGGGATGTAGGGAGTAGGGATGTAGGGATGTAGGGATGTAGGGATGTAGGGAGTAGGGAGTAGGGATGTAGGGAGTAGGGATGTAGGGATGTAGGGATGTAGGGATGTAGGGAGTAGGGATGTAGGGATGTAGGGAGTAGGGATGTAGGGATGTAGGGATGTAGGGAGTAGGGATGTAGGGATGTAGGGATGTAGGGAGTAGGGATGTAGGGATGTAGGGATGTAGGGATGTAGGGAGTAGGGATGTAGGGATGTAGGGAGTAGGGAGTAGGGATGTAGGGATGTAGGGAGTAGGGAGTAGGGATGTAGGGAGTAGGGATGTAGGGATGTAGGGATGTAGGGATGTAGGGAGTAGGGATGTAGGGATGTAGGGAGTAGGGATGTAGGGATGTAGGGAGTAGGGATGTAGGGATGTAGGGAGTAGGGATGTAGGGAGTAGGGATGTAGGGAGTAGGGATGTAGGGAGTAGGGATGTAGGGATGTAGGGATGTAGGGATGTAGGGAGTAGGGAGTAGGGATGTAGGGAGTAGGGATGTAGGGGTGTAGGGAGTAGGGGTGTAGGGAGTAGGGATGTAGGGATGTAGGGAGTAGGGATGTAGGGATGTAGGGAGTAGGGATGTAGGGAGTAGGGAGTAGGGAGTAGGGAGTAGGGAGTAGGGATGTAGGGAGTAGGGATGTAGGGATGTAGGGATGTAGGGATGTAGGGAGTAGGGATGTAGGGATGTAGGGATGTAGGGAGTAGGGATGTAGGGATGTAGGGATGTAGGGAGTAGGGATGTAGGGAGTAGGGATGTAGGGAGTAGGGATGTAGGGATGTAGGGATGTAGGGATGTAGGGATGTAGGGAGTAGGGAGTAGGGATGTAGGGAGTAGGGAGTAGGGATGTAGGGATGTAGGGATGTAGGGATGTAGGGATGTAGGGAGTAGGGATGTAGGGATGTAGGGAGTAGGGATGTAGGGATGTAGGGATGTAGGGAGTAGGGATGTAGGGATGTAGGGATGTAGGGAGTAGGGATGTAGGGATGTAGGGATGTAGGGATGTAGGGAGTAGGGATGTAGGGATGTAGGGAGTAGGGAGTAGGGATGTAGGGATGTAGGGATGTAGGGATGTAGGGATGTAGGGAGTAGGGATGTAGGGAGTAGGGATGTAGGGATGTAGGGATGTAGGGATGTAGGGAGTAGGGATGTAGGGATGTAGGGAGTAGGGATGTAGGGATGTAGGGAGTAGGGATGTAGGGATGTAGGGAGTAGGGATGTAGGGAGTAGGGATGTAGGGAGTAGGGATGTAGGGAGTAGGGATGTAGGGATGTAGGGATGTAGGGATGTAGGGAGTAGGGAGTAGGGATGTAGGGAGTAGGGATGTAGGGGTGTAGGGAGTAGGGGTGTAGGGAGTAGGGATGTAGGGATGTAGGGAGTAGGGATGTAGGGATGTAGGGAGTAGGGATGTAGGGAGTAGGGAGTAGGGAGTAGGGATGTAGGGAGTAGGGATGTAGGGATGTAGGGATGTAGGGATGTAGGGAGTAGGGATGTAGGGATGTAGGGATGTAGGGAGTAGGGATGTAGGGATGTAGGGATGTAGGGAGTAGGGATGTAGGGAGTAGGGATGTAGGGAGTAGGGATGTAGGGATGTAGGGAGTAGGGATGTAGGGATGTAGGGAGTAGGGAGTAGGGAGTAGGGATGTAGGGATGTAGGGATGTAGGGAGTAGGGATGTAGGGAGTAGGGATGTAGGGATGTAGGGATGTAGGGATGTAGGGAGTAGGGATGTAGGGATGTAGGGATGTAGGGAGTAGGGATGTAGGGATGTAGGGATGTAGGGAGTAGGGATGTAGGGAGTAGGGATGTAGGGAGTAGGGATGTAGGGATGTAGGGAGTAGGGATGTAGGGATGTAGGGAGTAGGGATGTAGGGATGTAGGGATGTAGGGAGTAGGGATGTAGGGATGTAGGGAGTAGGGATGTAGGGATGTAGGGATGTAGGGATGTAGGGAGTAGGGATGTAGGGATGTAGGGAGTAGGGAGTAGGGATGTAGGGATGTAGGGATGTAGGGATGTAGGGAGTAGGGAGTAGGGATGTAGGGAGTAGGGATGTAGGGATGTAGGGATGTAGGGATGTAGGGAGTAGGGATGTAGGGATGTAGGGAGTAGGGATGTAGGGATGTAGGGAGTAGGGATGTAGGGATGTAGGGAGTAGGGATGTAGGGAGTAGGGATGTAGGGAGTAGGGATGTAGGGATGTAGGGATGTAGGGATGTAGGGAGTAGGGAGTAGGGATGTAGGGAGTAGGGATGTAGGGGTGTAGGGAGTAGGGGTGTAGGGAGTAGGGAGTAGGGATGTAGGGATGTAGGGAGTAGGGATGTAGGGAGTAGGGAGTAGGGATGTAGGGATGTAGGGAGTAGGGATGTAGGGATGTAGGGAGTAGGGATGTAGGGAGTAGGGAGTAGGGAGTAGGGAGTAGGGAGTAGGGATGTAGGGAGTAGGGATGTAGGGATGTAGGGATGTAGGGAGTAGGGAGTAGGGATGTAGGGAGTAGGGATGTAGGGGTGTAGGGAGTAGGGATGTAGGGAGTAGGGAGTAGGGATGTAGGGAGTAGGGATGTAGGGATGTAGGGAGTAGGGATGTAGGGAGTAGGGAGTAGGGATGTAGGGAGTAGGGAGTAGGGATGTAGGGATGTAGGGAGTAGGGATGTAGGGAGTAGGGAGTAGGGATGTAGGGATGTAGGGAGTAGGGATGTAGGGATGTAGGGAGTAGGGATGTAGGGAGTAGGGAGTAGGGAGTAGGGAGTAGGGAGTAGGGATGTAGGGAGTAGGGAGTAGGGATGTAGGGATGTAGGGAGTAGGGATGTAGGGAGTAGGGAGTAGGGATGTAGGGATGTAGGGAGTAGGGATGTAGGGATGTAGGGAGTAGGGATGTAGGGAGTAGGGAGTAGGGAGTAGGGAGTAGGGAGTAGGGATGTAGGGAGTAGGGATGTAGGGATGTAGGGATGTAGGGAGTAGGGATGTAGGGATGTAGGGATGTAGGGAGTAGGGATGTAGGGATGTAGGGATGTAGGGAGTAGGGATGTAGGGAGTAGGGATGTAGGGAGTAGGGATGTAGGGATGTAGGGAGTAGGGATGTAGGGATGTAGGGATGTAGGGAGTAGGGAGTAGGGAGTAGGGATGTAGGGATGTAGGGATGTAGGGAGTAGGGATGTAGGGAGTAGGGATGTAGGGATGTAGGGATGTAGGGATGTAGGGAGTAGGGATGTAGGGATGTAGGGATGTAGGGAGTAGGGATGTAGGGATGTAGGGATGTAGGGAGTAGGGATGTAGGGATGTAGGGATGTAGGGAGTAGGGATGTAGGGATGTAGGGAGTAGGGAGTAGGGATGTAGGGATGTAGGGATGTAGGGATGTAGGGATGTAGGGATGTAGGGATGTAGGGATGTAGGGAGTAGGGATGTAGGGAGTAGGGATGTAGGGATGTAGGGATGTAGGGATGTAGGGAGTAGGGATGTAGGGATGTAGGGATGTAGGGAGTAGGGATGTAGGGATGTAGGGATGTAGGGAGTAGGGATGTAGGGAGTAGGGATGTAGGGAGTAGGGATGTAGGGATGTAGGGAGTAGGGATGTAGGGATGTAGGGATGTAGGGAGTAGGGATGTAGGGATGTAGAGAGTAGGGATGTAGGGATGTAGGGAGTAGGGATGTAGGGATGTAGGGATGTAGGGAGTAGGGATGTAGGGATGTAGAGAGTAGGGATGTAGGGATGTAGGGATGTAGGGATGTAGGGATGTAGGGAGTAGGGATGTAGGGATGTAGGGATGTAGGGAGTAGGGATGTAGGGATGTAGGGATGTAGGGAGTAGGGATGTAGGGAGTAGGGATGTAGGGAGTAGGGATGTAGGGATGTAGGGAGTAGGGATGTAGGGATGTAGGGATGTAGGGAGTAGGGATGTAGGGATGTAGAGAGTAGGGATGTAGGGATGTAGGGAGTAGGGATGTAGGGAGTAGGGAGTAGGGATGTAGGGATGTAGGGAGTAGGGAGTAGGGATGTAGGGATGTAGGGAGTAGGAATGTAGGGATGTAGGGAGTAGGGATGTAGGGATGTAGGGAGTAGGGATGTAGGGATGTAGGGAGTAGGGAGTAGGGATGTAGGGATGTAGGGAGTAGGGATGTAGGGATGTAGGGAGTAGGGATGTAGGGATGTAGGGATGTAGGGATGTAGGGAGTAGGGAGTAGGGATGTAGGGATGTAGGGAGTAGGGATGTAGGGATGTAGGGAGTAGGGATGTAGGGATGTAGGGAGTAGGGGTGTAGGAGTAGGGATGTAGGGATGTAGGGAGTAGGGATGTAGGGATGTAGGGAGTAGGGATGTAGGGAGTAGGGATGTAGGGATGTAGAGAGTAGGGATGTAGGGATGTAGGGAGTAGGGATGTAGGGAGTAGGGATGTAGGGAGTAGGGATGTAGGGATGTAGGGAGTAGGGATGTAGGGATGTAGGGATGTAGGGAGTAGGGAGTAGGGATGTAGGGAGTAGGGATGTAGGGATGTAGGGAGTAGGGATGTAGGGATGTAGGGATGTAGGGATGTAGGGATGTAGGGAGTAGGGAGTAGGGATGTAGGGATGTAGGGAGTAGGGATGTAGGGATGTAGGGAGTAGGGATGTAGGGATGTAGGGAGTAGGGGTGTAGGGAGTAGGGATGTAGGGATGTAGGGAGTAGGGATGTAGGGATGTAGGGAGTAGGGATGTAGGGAGTAGGGATGTAGGGATGTAGAGAGTAGGGATGTAGGGATGTAGGGAGTAGGGATGTAGGGATGTAGGGATGTAGGGAGTAGGGAGTAGGGATGTAGGGAGTAGGGATGTAGGGAGTAGGGATGTAGGGATGTAGGGAGTAGGGATGTAGGGATGTAGGGAGTAGGGATGTAGGGAGTAGGGAGTAGGGAGTAGGGAGTAGGGAGTAGGGAGTAGGGAGTAGGGATGTAGGGATGTAGGGAGTAGGGATGTAGGGATGTAGGGAGTAGGATGTAGGGAGTAGGGAGTAGGGAGTAGGGAGTAGGGAGTAGGGAGTAGGGAGTAGGGATGTAGGGATGTAGGGAGTAGGGATGTAGGGATGTAGGGAGTAGGGATGTAGGGATGTAGGGAGTAGGGATGTTGTTCTTATACTCTTATTGAGCTTTATTTCGAATATGCAAATTAGAAAGAACAATACTAAAAAGTAAAAAAAAACAAAAAAAGACAAGGCAGACCTCGCAGATCCACCCAGCATATTCGAAAGGGAGTAGGATTGAAGTATATACTTATCAGGTCCTACCCCCAAATCTTATATTCATTTTTCCAAAATAGCAAGAGAATCAATGAGCTTACTTATAGAACACAAAAAAAAACCATAATATAAGTCTATATATCAACATAAATATACATCCATTTACCAACATATCTACATATAACTATATATCCATATATATTAACAGAGATATATCCATACATAAATACTGTATGTATAATATATCACTATATATCCATATACATACATATACATATATATAACATGTTTCCATAATATTAATCTATATATCTACACATATTAAATAAATCTATATATATATATCTACATTTTTATTCGGGTAGGGATGTAGGGAGTAGGGATGTAGGGATGTAGGGAGTAGGGATGTAGGGATGTAGGGAGTAGGGATGTAGGGAGTAGGGATGTAGGGATGTAGGGAGTAGGGAGTAGGGATGTAGGGATGTAGGGATGTAGGGAGTAGGGATGTAGGGATGTAGGGAGTAGGGATGTAGGGAGTAGGGATGTAGGGAGTAGGGATGTAGGGATGTAGGGATGTAGGGATGGGAATTGATACCATTTTCTTACGATTACAATTTCCATTAATGATTTGGTTCTTTGTCGATTCGCTCATCGATTCTCATTTGGAAAAAAAGAACAACAATGAGGCAAATGGCGCTAATATGAATATGGCGGCGTTCGTTAGTCAATTAGTTACCTGCACTATCATTAGCCAAGGACATGCTAACGTTGTTGCTGGCTTGAGAAGTTCTGACGTTAGTCTGGATCGGAACGGCCACATTCATGGTTTGTAATTGCATGCTGTGTCTTTTTTACTGAAACGTAACCAGACTGTGGACTGTTTGTATCGCTAGGGGCGCCATGTTTACTGTTAGCTGCTAGCTCACGCTCATTTGTGTTGTAATGGGAAATTTTGGTATAACAATATTTTTAGTCTTGTATGCTTTAACACTAATGCACAAATCCTGTTTTCAAGTGAACATTCCCATGGCGAGGTCGTGCTCCTTTGACACAGAGCCTAGCACGGTTGCCAGGGTGATATTTCGTCTAGCTGTTCCCAGCCTGGCCATTATAAGAGAGCGTGTGTTAAACATTGCTAGGGCATTACTGGCTGACTGAGCGTCTGATCAGATCTGCACTGTGTGATCCTCCATTCTCCGTTCTCTTTTCATTAAAACTCCAGAAAGACAGCTGAGTGTGTCCTGACATTCATTTTTGAACACCTTATTTGAACGAACAACAATTTTTGCCACCACAGTGTCCAATGGATTAAAAAAAGGGAATAATTTGCAAACTTTGCGAGCTAAAAGCCTCCACAGGACTGGAGGGTTGGTGATCTCAGGTTCTGGGGGGGACGGGGGTCCAGCTAGACCAGACCAGAGACCGGCCGGTCTTACCAGGTAGACGGCCACGGCTGCTCCCAGGGTCCAGCCGAAGTAAACGTCCGCCGGGTGGTTCCGGAACTGGATGATCCGGGTCAGCCCGGCCAGAACCGCCAGCATGACGAAGGAGAAGACCAGCAGGGGCTTCAGCAGCTTAGCGGCGTCGCTGAGGACCGTGTTGAAATACATCTGGAACACCAAGAACCAAACCAAAACCTTTACACAGGGAGAAACCTTTACACGGGCAGAAAACCTTTACACGTGTAAAAACCTTTACATGGGTAGAAAACTTTACACGGGGAGAAAACCTTTACACGTGTAAAAACCTTTACACGGGTAGAAAACCTTTACACGGGGAGAAAACCTTTACACGTGTAAAAACCTTTACACGGGTAGAAAACCTTTACACGGGTAAAAACCTTTACACGGGTAAAAACCTTTACACGGGTAGAAAACATTTACACGGGTAAAAACCTTTACACGGGTAAAAACCTTTACACGGGTAGAAAACCTTTACACGGGTAAAAAACCTTTACACGGGTAAAAAACCTTTACATGGGTAGAAAACCTTTACTTTGGTAAACCTTCAGGGTTTCTCTCAGGCAACAGTTATGGTGGTGGAGGAACACGGTGGAGGAGGAACACAGTGGTGGAGGAACAAGGTGGAACCTGAACTGCAGATATTTAAGGGAACTTACTGAGACGTAAACGGCTGCGAAGGCAGACAGTGTTGCATGCTGGGAGGGAAACGACTTCCTGAAAGACAGAAGAAGAAGAATTGCACTTTTATGCTGATGACAGCCCACTTCATCTTCTGCTGAGCAGTTTATAGAGTTTATTTAAGTTTTTCCACTTTGATTTGAATAAAACGAAAAAACGTACGCTTGCACGAAAAAAGGCACGCACGCACGAGAGAACGCACAAAAAAACGCACGCACGCACGAAAAGACACGCGAAAGAATGCACAAAAGAACGCGCGCTCGCACGGAAAAAACGCACGCATGCACGAAAGAACGCAAGAAAAAACACACGCTCGAAAGAACGCACGGAAAAACGCACGCACGCACAAAAAAACGCACAAAAAACCGCACACACGCACGAAAAAATGCACACACGCACGAAAAAACACACGCACGAAAAAACACACGCACGAAAAAACACACGCACGAAAAAACGCGCGCACGAAAGAACGGACGAAAAAACGCATGCACGCACGCATGCACGCACGCACACACGCACGCAGGCACACACGCACGCACACACACGAAAAAACGCACACATGCACGAAAGAATGTCTTGTCTCCCTGCCACTCAACCTCATCTCCCAGCGTTGAGTCCTTAAGAAGAAACGCACGCACGAAAAACGCACGCACGCAAAACACACAAAAGAACGCATGCCTGCACGAAAGAACGAACGCTCGCACGAAAAAACGCAGGAAAAACGCATGAAAGCCGGCATGCACGCACGAAAAAGCGCAGGAAAAAACGCACGCACGCACGAAAAAACGCACGAAAGAATGCACGCACGCATGAAGAAACGCATGAAAAAATTCACGCACAAGAGAATGCACGCACGAAAGAACGCACACAGGCAGGAAAAAACGCACGAAAGAACACACGAAAAAACGCACTTAAAAACGCACGCATGCACGAAAGAACGCAATAAAAAACACACGCTCGAAAAAACGCACGCTGGCACAAAAAAAGGCACGCGCGCACGAAAGAACGGACGAAAAAACGCATGCACGCACAAAAACACGCACGCACACACGCACGCAGGCACACACGCACGCACACACACGAAAAAAACGCACACATGCACAAAAGACTTGTCTCCCTGCCACTCAACCTCATCTCCCAGCGTTGATGAGTCCTTAAGAAGAAACACACGCACGAAAAACGCACGCACGCAAAAACACACAAAAGAACGCATGCCTGCACGAAAGAACGAACGCTCGCACGAAAAAACGCAGGAAAAACGCATGAAAGCCGGCATGCACGCACGAAAAAGCGCAGGAAGAAACGCAGGCACGCACGAAAGAATGCACGCACGCATGAAAAAACGCATGAAAAAACGCACGCACGCACAAGAGAATGCACGCACGAAAGAACGCACACAGGCAGGAAAAAACGCACACACGCACGAAAAAAGGCACGCACGCACGAAAGAAAACACAAAAAAAAACGCATGCACACACGAAAAAACGCACGCCTGCACGAAAACACGCACGCACGCACGAAAAAAACGCACGTAAGAATACACGAAAGAATGCACAAAAAAAACGCACGCACGCACGAAAGAACGCATGCACGCACGAAAGAACACACGAAAAAACGCACTAAAAAACGCACGCATTCACGAAAGAACGTCTTGTCCTCCCGTCCCCCCCCTCAGCTCCCAGCGTTGATGAGTCCTTAAGAAAAAACGCACGTAAAAACGCACGCACGCAAGAAAAAACGCACGCACGAGAGAACGCTCGCAAGAAAAAGCGCGCGCACGCACCCTTGCACGAACGAACGCACGAAAAAATGCTGGCACAAACGAAAAAACGTCAGAAAAAACTCCCGCATGCACGAAAAAACGGACAAAAGAATGCACGCTCGCACAAAAAAAAACGCACGTACGCACGAAAGAACGCACGAAAAAATGCACGCTCGAAAGAATGTACAAAAAACGCACAAAACAATGTCTTCCACCTCACCTCCCAGCATTGATGAGTCCTTAAGAAAAAACGCACGCATGCACGGAAAAACGCACGAAAGAACACACGAAAGAACGCAGGCTCGCACAAAAAAAACGCACGCACGCACGAGAGAACGCACGCACGAAAAAGCGCAAGAAAAAGCGCACACACAAACAAAAAAACGCACCCTTGCACGAAGAAATGCTGGCACGCACGAAAAAAACGCAAGAAGAAACGCATGCATGCACGAAAGAACGCACGCTCACACGAAAAAACGCACGCACGCACGAAAGAATGCACGAAAGAACGTACGAAAGAACGCACGCTCGCACGAAAAAATGCACGCACACAGGAAAAACGCAGGAAAAACGCATGAAAGCCAGCACGCACGCACGAAAAAGCGCAACAAAAAGCGCACGCACGCACAAAAAAAACGCACTCTTGCACGGAAGAATGCAGGAAGAAATGCTGGCACGCACGAAAAAACGCACGCACACAGGCAGGAAAAAACGCACACACGCACGAAAAAAAACACAAAAAAACGCATGCACATACGAAAAAACGCACGCCTGCACGAAAACACGCACGCACACACGCACGCAAAAACGCACGTAAGAACACACGAAAAAAACGCACTAAAAAACGCACACATGCACGAAAGAACGTCTTGTCCCCCGTCTCCCCCCTCAGCTCCCAGCGTTGATGAGTCCTTAAGAAAAAACGCACGTAAAAACACACGCACGCAAGAAAAAACGCACGCACGAGAGAACACTCGCAAGAAAAAGCGCACGCACGCACAAGAAAACGCACCCTTGTACGAACGAACGCACGAAGAAATGCTGGCACGCACGAAAAAACTCCCTCATGCACGAAAAAACGGACAAAAGAATGCACGCTCGCACGAAAAAAACGCACGCACGAAAGAACGCACGAAAAAATGCACGCTCGAAAGAACGTACAAAAAACTTATGCACGCACAAAAGAATGTCTTCCACCTCACCTCCCAGCATTGATGAGTCCTTAAGAAAAAACGCACGCACGCACGGAAAAACGCACGAAAGAACGCACGAAAGAACATACGAAAGAACGCACGCTCGCACAAAAAAACGCACACACGCAGGAAAAAACGCACGCACACACGAGAGAACGCACGCACGAAAGAACGCACACACGCATGAAAAAACGCACGCACGCACGAGAGAACGCACGCACGAAAGAACGCACACACGCATGAAAAAACGCACACACGCAGGAAAAAATGCACGCTCACACGGAAAAAGGCACACAAGCACGAAAGAACGCACGAAAGAACGCACACGCAGGAAAAAACGCACGCTCGCACAAAAAAAGGCACGCACGCACGAAAGAACGCACGAAAAAACGCATGCACGCACGAAAAAACGCACGCCCGCACGAAAACATGCACGCACACACGCACGCACACACACACGAAAGAATGTCTTGTCCCCCCGCCACTCAACCTCACCTCCCAGCGTTGATGAGTCCTTAAAAAGAAACGCATGCACGCAAAAACGCACAAAAGAACGCACGCTCGCACGAAAAAATGCACGCACGCAGGAAAAACGCAGGAAAAACGCATGAAAGCCGCACGCACGCACGAAAAAGCGCAAGAAAAAGCGCACGCACGCACAAAAAAACGTACTCTTGCTCAAAAGAACGCAAGAAAAAATGCTGGCACGCAGGAAAAGACGCAGGAAAAAACGCACGCACGCACGAAAGAACGCACACTCACGCAAAAAAAACGCACGCACGCACGAAAAAACGTCCGAAAAAACTCCCACATGCACGAAAGAATGCATGAAAGAACGCACACACGCACGAAAGAACGCATGAAAGAACGCACGGTCGCATGAAAAAACGCACGCACGCACAAAAGAACATCTTGCCCCCCCCTCACCTCCCAGTATTGATCAGTCCTGTATCTTGTCCCCCCCCCCCCCCTCACCTCCCAGTATTGATCAGTCCTGTATCTTGTCCCCCCCCCCCCCCTCACCTCCCAGTATTGATCAGTCCTGTATCTTGTCCCCCCCCCCCCCCTCACCTCCCAGTATTGATCAGTCCTGGATCTTGTCCCCCCCCCCCCCTCACCTCCCAGTATTGATCAGTCCTGTATCTTGTCCCCCCCCCCCCCCTCACCTCCCAGTATTGATCAGTCCTGTATCTTGTCCCCCCCCCCCCCTCACCTCCCAGTATTGATCAGTCCTGTATCTTGTCCCCCCCCCCCCCCCCTCACCTCCCAGTATTGATCAGTCCTGTATCTTGTCCCCCCCCCCCCCTCACCTCCCAGTATTGATCAGTCCTGTATCTTGTCCCCCCCCCTCACTTCCCAGTATTGATCAGTCCTGTATCTTGTCCCCCCCCCCTCACCTCCCAGTATTGATCAGTCCTGTATCTTGTCCCCCCCCCCTCACCTCCCAGTATTGATCAGTCCTGTATCTTGTCCCCCCCCCCCCCCCTCACCTCCCAGTATTGATCAGTCCTGTATCTTGTCCCCCCCCCCCCCCTCACCTCCCAGTATTGATCAGTCCTGTATCTTGTCCCCCCCCCTCACCTCCCAGTATTGATCAGTCCTGTATCTTGTCCCCCCCCCCCTCACTTCCCAGTATTGATCAGTCCTGTATCTTGTCCCCCCCCCCCCCCCCTCACCTCCCAGTATTGATCAGTCCTGTATCTTGTCCCCCCCCCCCCTCACCTCCCAGTATTGATCAGTCCTGTATCTTGTCCCCCCCCCCCCCTCACCTCCCAGTATTGATCAGTCCTGTATCTTGTCCCCCCCCCCCTCACTTCCCAGTATTGATCAGTCCTGTATCTTGTCCCCCCCCCCCCCCCTCACCTCCCAGTATTGATCAGTCCTGTATCTTGTCCCCCCCCCCCCTCACCTCCCAGTATTGATCAGTCCTGTATCTTGTCCCCCCCCCCCTCACCTCCCAGTATTGATCAGTCCTGTATCTCCCCCCCCCCCTCACCTCCCAGTATTGATCAGTCCTGTATCTTGTCCCCCCCCCCCTCACCTCCCAGTATTGATCAGTCCTGTATCTCCCCCCCCCCCCCCTCACCTCCCAGTATTGATCAGTCCTGTATCTTGTCCCCCCCCCCCCCTCACCTCCCAGTATTGATCAGTCCTGTATCTCCCCCCCCCCCTCACCTCCCAGTATTGATCAGTCCTGTATCTCCCCCCCCCCCCCTCACCTCCCAGTATTGATCAGTCCTGTATCCCCCCCCCCCTCACCTCCCAGTATTGATCAGTCCTGTATCTTGTCCCCCCCCCCCTCACCTCCCAGTATTGATCAGTCCTGTATCTTGTCCCCCCCCCCCCCCTCACCTCCCAGTATTGATCAGTCCTGTATCTTGTCCCCCCCCCCCTCACCTCCCAGTATTGATCAGTCCTGTATCTTGTCCCCCCCCCTCACCTCCCAGTATTGATCAGTCCTGTATCTTGTCCCCCCCCCCCCCTCACCTCCCAGTATTGATCAGTCCTGTATCTCCCCCCCCCCTCACCTCCCAGTATTGATCAGTCCTGTATCTCCCCCCCCCCTCACCTCCCAGTATTGATCAGTCCTGTATCCCCCCCCCCCCCTCACCTCCCAGTATTGATCAGTCCTGTATCTTGTCCCCCCCCCTCACCTCCCAGTATTGATCAGTCCTGTATCTCCCCCCCCCCCCCCTCACCTCCCAGTATTGATCAGTCCTGTATCTCCCCCCCCCCCCCCCCTCACCTCCCAGTATTGATCAGTCCTGTATCTCCCCCCCCCCCTCACCTCCCAGTATTGATCAGTCCTGTATCTCCCCCCCCCCCCCTCACCTCCCAGTATTGATCAGTCCTGTATCCCCCCCCCCCTCACCTCCCAGTATTGATCAGTCCTGTATCTTGTCCCCCCCCCCCCCCTCACCTCCCAGTATTGATCAGTCCTGTATCCCCCCCCCCCCCCTCACCTCCCAGTATTGATCAGTCCTGTATCTCCCCCCCCCCTCACCTCCCAGTATTGATCAGCCCTGTATCTTGTCCCCCCCCCTCACCTCCCAGTATTGATCAGTCCTGTATCTTGTCCCCCCCCCCCCCCCTCACCTCCCAGTATTGATCAGTCCTGTATCTTGCCCCCCCCTCACCTCCCAGTATTGATCAGTCCTGTATCTTGTCCCCCCCCCCCCCCTCACCTCCCAGTATTGATCAGTCCTGTATCTTGCCCCCCCCTCACCTCCCAGTATTGATCAGTCCTGTATCTTGTCCCCCCCTCACCTCCCAGTATTGATCAGTCCTGTGTCTTGTCCGGAGCAGATGTCCTCCAGGATAAAAGCTTCGTCGCAGCTGGAGACGTTGATGCTGGTCAGGTTGGGTTTGCAGACGTCCAGCCAGAACGGCGTTAGCTGGCCGGTGGAAAGCTGCAGGATGTCGGTGATCAACGCCGTCACGCACAGGCCGAACACGTGGACTCCTGCAGGAGAATAAAGATGGTGCAATAATCAATCACAGGCCGAACACGTGGACTCCTGCAGAGAAGAACCAATAACCGCTACAACCACCAATCAATCAATCAATCAATCAATCAATCAATCAATCAATCAATCAATCAATCAATCAATCAATCAATCAATCAATCAATCAATCAATCAATCAATCACAGCAGAAGAACGATGGTGCGTTAGGAGGTTTTGACCTCTTTTACTTTTTAATATTTTAATTTAAACGTATTACACTCCGCTAGACGCCGCTCACTTATACCAGAGCTAAAATGAAAAAGCTACGGCTGGCAGAGACAACGATGCTTCTAGAATGTTTCTAAAACTCCCTAGACCAGCGGTCGGCAACCCAGAATGTTTTAGATCCACATTGGACCAAAAACACAAAAAACTAATATATCTGGAGCCTTGTAGTCTTGTATCAGCCTTAGAAAGAAGACAAATGTCAAGAAAAACATTCCAAATGTCGAGATTAATGTTAAAATGTCGAGATTAAAAAGTAAAGGAGAAAGGAAGAAAAAAAGAAGAAAAAAAAGAAAACGAGAATTTTTTTTTTTTAAAACAGGAAAAAAAGAGAAAAAAAGAAAAAGCAAAAAGGAAAAAAGAGGAAAAAAAAAGGTCAAACATTTTTGAAAAAGTTCCAGGAGCCACTAGGGCGGCGCTAAAGAGCCGCGGGTTGCTGACCCCTGCCCTAGATGGACAAGTGCAAGTGAAATGTTTGTGACCAGTTTCCAGGCTGTACTGATGAATATTATGTTTAGATTTATGTGTAGACTGAAGGAGTCAAAGAAAGCTTTAATTATGGCCTGAACAGAGACGACACAGAGATACAAGGTTCTCCTGTTTCTGGAAACACTGGAGGAAATGTTTGTATGTTTTTAACGAATTTGAACGGCACAAGTGAATCTCTTTCTCTTTGTTTTTAATGTCTGTGTCTTGTATCTCGTTTTGTATTCTGGACCCAGTGTCTGCAGATAAAGTTTATATATATAATAAAACCTCTTCTGGATGCTACAACACTTAATAACTGTAGGCCAATATCAAATCTGCCATTTTTGGGGAAAATCATTGAAAAGGCAGCAAATTCATGCTTTTATGATGCAAAACAATCTTTTTAACGCTTTTCAGTCTGGATTTCAGCCACAAACAGCACTGACACTGTACTCATCAAAGTCGGAATAATGACGCAATTAAATACTTTTTGAAAACCGTGCAAAGTTATGGATAAGCCCTGAATGCCGGCATTGTGACGTAGAATTGTCAAATTGGTCTTATTCACCGTACGATTTGTTACAGATTACTTTTGTAATCCTGTATTTGACCCGGTCTTTGTACGTTTTGACCGTATAGAAACGTAATTATTGCCATTATAAGAATGAGATGAGCCTGCTGGATCTACTGCCCTTACCGACTAACAACTGGTGCTTTTATTATTTTACCTCTTTTCTTATTTTATTTGTTATTTACTGTTTAATTGTGACTTGCTGCTTTTAATGTTGATGTTGTGGCGGACACAATTATGGACCTCGCACCCATCAGGACTGTAGGGAAGGAGGCGTGGTCACGGGGCGGTTTTGGTTAGCAACGCGTTTTCTTTTTGAGTTGTCAACCGTCAGTTTTTGTTGTCAGTTGGGTTCTGTTGTCTGGGAATAAAGTCCTGTTTTAGTGGAGTCGAGCTTCATCCTGCCAAAATGGAAAGCACTTTGAATTACCTTGTGTTTGTCAGGGTTTGACATTTCCCCCGGTTTTAGTTTTCAGTTCGTTCCCTCCTGTTTCCATCTGCCCTGATTGTCGTCACCTGTGTCTCGTTATCACCTGTGTCTCGTTATCTCCTGTGTCTCGTTATCCCCTGTATCTCGTTATCCCCCGTGTCTCGTTATCTCCGGTGTCTCGTTATCCCGTGTGTCTCGTTATCCCCTGTGTCTCGTTATCCCGTGTCTCGTTATCCTCTGTGTCTCGTTATCTCCCGTGTCTCGTTATCTCCCGTGTCTCGTTATCCCGTGTGTCTCGTTATCCCCTGTGTCTCGTTATCCCCTGTGTCTCGTTATCCCCTGTGTCTCATTATCCCCTGTGTCTCGTTATCCCCTGTGTCTCGTTATCCTCTGTGTCTCGTTATCTCCCGTGTCTCGTTATCTCCCGTGTCTCGTTATCCCGTGTGTCTCGTTATCCCCTGTGTCTCGTTATCTCCGGTGTCTCGTTATCCCGTGTGTCTCGTTATCCCCTGTGTCTCGTTATCCCGTGTGTCTTGTTATCCCCTGTGTCTCGTTATCCCCTGTGTCTCGTTATCACCTGTGTCTCGTTATCTCCTGTGTCTCGTTATCCCCGTGTCTCGTTATCCCCTGTGTCTCGTTATCCCTGTGTCTCGTTATCCCCTGTGTCTCGTTATCCCCTGTGTCTCGTTATAAGATGTGTCTCGTTATCCCCTGTGTCTCGTTATAAGATGTGTCTCGTTATCCCCTGTGTCTCGTTATAAGATGTGTCTCGTTATCATCTGTGTCTCGTTATCCCCTGTGTCTCGTTATCCCCGTGTCTCGTTATCCCTGTGTCTCGTTATCCCCTGTGTCTCGTTATCCCCTGTGTCTCGTTATAAGATGTGTCTCATTATCACCTGTGTCCTCGTTATCCCCTGTGTCTCGTTATCCCTGTGTCTCGTTATCCCCTGTGTCTCGTTATCCCCTGTGTCTCGTTATAAGATGTGTCTCGTTATCCCCTGTGTCTCGTTATAAGATGTGTCTCGTTATCCCCTGTGTCTCGTTATAAGATGTGTCTCGTTATCCCCGTGTCTCGTTATCCCTGTGTCTCGTTATCCCCTGTGTCTCGTTATCCCCTGTGTCTCGTTATCCCCTGTGTCTCGTTATAAGATGTGTCTCGTTATCATCTGTGTCTCGTTATCCCTGTGTCTCGTTATCCCCGTGTCTCGTTATCCCTGTGTCTCGTTATCCCCTGTGTCTCGTTATCCCCTGTGTCTCGTTATCCCTGTGTCTCGTTATCCCCTGTGTCTCGTTATAAGATGTGTCCTCGTTATCACCTGTGTCTCGTTATCCCCTGTGTCTCGTTATCCCCTGTGTCTCGTTATCCCTGTGTCTCGTTATCCCTGTCTCGTATCCCCGTGTCTCGTTATAAGATGTGTCTCGTTATCCCCTGTGTCTCGTTATAAGATGTGTCTCGTTATCCCCTGTGTCCTCGTTATAAGATGTGTCTCGTTATCCCCGTGTCTCGTTATCCCTGTGTCTCGTTATCACCTGTGGTCTCGTTATCCCCTGTGTCTTGTTATCCCTGTGTCTCGTTATCCCCTGTGTCTCGTTATCCCCTGTGTCTCGTTATCCCCTGTGTCTCGTTATCCCCTGTGTCTCGTATAAGATGTGTCTCGTTATAAGCTGTGTACTGTTTGCTCCCTCCATGTCTCCTCTAGTTGTTGGATTCCTGTTTTTGTTCTGCCTTTTTTGATCCTGCTCTGCAGCGTTTTTGGTTCCTGAGTTTTCTGGAACTCCTGCCTCCTGCTCTCCTGCGTTTGGGTCCTCAACAACACCACACCGTGACAGTGTTGAATTGTTCTCTACAAATAAACTTGCCTTGCCTTTACAGTATTTGCTTTCTTCATTTCTTGCCATTTGAAATCCACCTGATATGGTGATGAAACCTCAGCCAGATCTTTACCCGGCCCAGTTTTGTCTGTTTGTGTTCGGTTCTTACGGCCACCGAAACATGTGAATTAGCAGCTGCAGCAGTGCAGCGTTTAGTCCTCCCACCTATGAAGCGGACGGCTCGGCGGATGTAGGAGTTGAAGTTGCAGCCGGCGGCGTTGATGTTGGCCTCGGTCTGCAGGACACACCGACCTCCGGGACAGATAGCAGTACAGGATGGCCTCTCCAATCAGAATCTAGAACACAAACACAAGGACAGATAGCAGTACAGGACGGCCTCTCCAATCAGAATCTAGAACACAAGGACAGATAGCAGTACAGGATGGCCTCTCCAATCAGGATCTAGAACACAAACACAAGGACAGATAGCAGTACAGGACGGCCTCTCCAATCAGAATCTAGAACACAAACACAAGGACAGATAGCAGTACAGGATGGCCTCTCCAATCAGGATCTAGAACACAAACACAAGGACAGATAGCAGTACAGGATGGCCTCTCCAATCAGGATCTAGAACACAAGGACAGATAGCAGTACAGGATGGCCTCTCCAATCAGGATCTAGAACACAAGGACAGATAGCAGTACAGGATGGCCTCTCCAATCAGGATCTAGAACACAAACACAAGGACAGATAGCAGTACAGGACGGCCTCTCCAATCAGGATCTAGAACACAAGGACAGATAGCAGTACAGGATGGCCTCTCCAATCAGAATCTAGAACACAAGGACAGATAGCAGTACAGGATGGCCTCTCCAATCAGAATCTAGAACACAAGGACAGATAGCAGTACAGGATGGCCTCTCCAATCAGAATCTAGAACACAAACACAAGGACAGATAGCAGTACAGGATGGCCTCTCCAATCAGGATCTAGAACACAAGGACAGATAGCAGTACAGGATGGCCTCTCCAATCAGGATCTAGAACACAAACACAAGGATAGATAGCAGTACAGGATGGCCTCTCCAATCAGGATCTAGAACACAAACACAAGGACAGATAGCAGTACAGGATGGCCTCTCCAATCAGAATCTAGAACACAAGGACAGATAGCAGTACAGGATGGCCTCTCCAATCAGGATCTAGAACACAAGGACAGATAGCAGTACAGGACGGCCTCTCCAATCAGGATCTAGAACACAAGGACAGATAGCAGTACAGGACGGCCTCTCCAATCAGGATCTAGAACACAAACACAAGGACAGATAGCAGTACAGGATGGCCTCTCCGATCAGGATCTAGAACACAAGGACAGATAGCAGTACAGGATGGCTTCTCCAATCAGAATCTAGAACACAAACACAAGGACAGATAGCAGTACAGGATGGCCTCTCCAATCAGGATCTAGAACACAAGGACAGATAGCAGTACAGGATGGCCTCTCCAATCAGGATCTAGAACACAAGGACAGATAGCAGTACAGGATGGCCTCTCCAATCAGGATCTAGAACACAAGGACAGATAGCAGTACAGGATGGCCTCTCCAATCAGAATCTAGAACACAAACACAAGGACAGATAGCAGTACAGGATGGCCTCTCCAATCAGGATCTAGAACACAAGGACAGATAGCAGTACAGGATGGCCTCTCCAATCAGAATCTAGAACACAAACACAAGGACAGATAGCAGTACAGGACGGCCTCTCCAATCAGAATCTAGAACACAAACACAAGGACAGATAGCAGTACAGGATGGCCTCTCCAATCAGAATCTAGAACACAAACACAAGGACAGATAGCAGTACAGGATGGCCTCTCCAATCAGGATCTAGAACACAAACACAAGGACAGATAGCAGTACAGGACGGCCTCTCCAATCAGGATCTAGAACACAAGGACAGATAGCAGTACAGGATGGCCTCTCCAATCAGGATCTAGAACACAAGGACAGATAGCAGTACAGGATGGCCTCTCCAATCAGGATCTAGAACACAAACACAAGGACAGATAGCAGTACAGGACGGCCTCTCCAATCAGGATCTATAACACAAGGACAGATAGCAGTACAGGACGGCCTCTCCAATCAGGATCTATAACACAAGGACAGATAGCAGTACAGGATGGCCTCTCCAATCAGGATCTAGAACACAAACACAAGGACAGATAGCAGTACAGGATGGCCTCTCCAATCAGGATCTAGAACACAAACACAAGGACAGATAGCAGTACAGGATGGCCTCTCCAATCAGGATCTATAACACAAGGACAGATAGCAGTACAGGATGGCCTCTCCAATCAGGATCTAGAACACAAGGACAGATAGCAGTACAGGATGGCCTCTCCAATCAGGATCTAGAACACAAGGACAGATAGCAGTACAGGATGGCCTCTCCAATCAGGATCTAGAACACAAGGACACATAGCAGTACAGGATGGCCTCTCCAATCAGGATCTAGAACACAAACACAAGGACAGATAGCAGTACAGGATGGCCTCTCCAATCAGGATCTAGAACACAAACACAAGGACAGATAGCAGTACAGGATGGCCTCTCCAATCAGGATCTAGAACACAAACACAAGGACAGATAGCAGTACAGGACGGCCTCTCCAATCAGGATCTAGAACACAAGGACAGATAGCAGTACAGGATGGCCTCTCCAATCAGGATCTAGAACACAAACACAAGGACAGATAGCAGTACAGGACGGCCTCTCCAATCAGGATCTAGAACACAAGGACAGATAGCAGTACAGGACGGCCTCTCCAATCAGGATCTATAACACAAGGACAGATAGCAGTACAGGATGGCCTCTCCAATCAGGATCTAGAACACAAACACAAGGACAGATAGCAGTACAGGATGGCCTCTCCAATCAGGATCTAGAACACAAACACAAGGACAGATAGCAGTACAGGATGGCCTCTCCAATCAGGATCTATAACACAAGGACAGATAGCAGTACAGGATGGCCTCTCCAATCAGGATCTAGAACACAAGGACAGATAGCAGTACAGGATGGCCTCTCCAATCAGAATCTAGAACACAAGGACAGATAGCAGTACAGGACGGCCTCTCCAATCAGGATCTAGAACACAAGGACAGATAGCAGTACAGGATGGCCTCTCCAATCAGAATCTAGAACACAAACACAAGGACAGATAGCAGTACAGGATGGCCTCTCCAATCAGGATCTAGAACACAAGGACAGATAGCAGTACAGGATGGCCTCTCCAATCAGGATCTAGAACACAAGGACAGATAGCAGTACAGGATGGCCTCTCCAATCAGGATCTAGAACACAAGGACACATAGCAGTACAGGATGGCCTCTCCAATCAGGATCTAGAACACAAACACAAGGACAGATAGCAGTACAGGACGGCCTCTCCAATCAGGATCGAATGAAAAAATGCATGCTCGCACGAAAAAACGCACGCACGAAAGAACGCACAAATAAACGCACGCACGGAGGAAAAAAACGCATGAAAAAACGCACGCACGAAATAACGCACGCTCGCACGAAAAAACACACAAAATAACGCACACTCGCACGAAAAAACGCACGCACGCACGAAAGAACGCACAAAAAAACGCACGAAATAACGCACACTTACACGAAAGAAAGCAAGAAAAACGCAGGCACACGAACAAACGCACGCACGTACGAAAAAAACGCATGACAAAAACCCACGAAAAAACGCACGGAAAAACGCACGAAAGCACTCGTGAAAAAACGCACGCACGCATGAAAAAACGCACGCATACACGAAAAAACAAACGCACGCACAAAAAAACGCATGCACGAAAGAACGCACGAATAAACGCAAGGACAGATGGCAGTACCGGACGGCCTCTCCAATCAGAATCTAAAACACAAACACAAGGATAGATAGCAGTACAGGACGGCCTCTCCAATCAGAATCTAGAACACAAACACAAGGACAGATAGCAGTACAGGATGGCCTCTCCGATCAGGATCTAGAACACAAGGACAGATAGCAGTACAGGATGGCCTCTCCAATCAGAATCTAAAACACAAACACAAGGATAGATAGCAGTACAGGACGGCCTCTCCAATCAGAATCTAGAACACAAACACAAGGACAGATAGCAGTACAGGATGGCCTCTCCGATCAGGATCTAGAACACAAGGACAGATAGCAGTACAGGATGGCCTCTCCGATCAGGATCTAGAACACAAGGACAGATAGCAGTACAGGATGGCCTCTCCAATCAGAATCTAGAACACAAACACAAGGACAGATAGCAGTACAGGATGGCCTCTCCAATCAGAATCTAGAACACAAACACAAGGACAGATAGCAGTACAGGATGGCCTCTCCAATCAGAATCTAGAACACAAACACAAGGACAGATAGCAGTACAGGACGGCCTCTCCAATCAGGATCTAGAACACAAGGACAGATAGCAGTACAGGATGGCCTCTCCAATCAGAATCTAGAACACAAACACAAGGACAGATAGCAGTACAGGATGGCCTCTCCAATCAGAATCTAGAACACAAACACAAGGACAGATAGCAGTACAGGATGGCCTCTCCGATCAGGATCTAGAACACAAGGACAGATAGCAGTACAGGATGGCCTCTCCGATCAGGATCTAGAACACAAGGACAGATAGCAGTACAGGACGGCCTCTCCGATCAGGATCTAGAACACAAGGACAGATAGCAGTACAGGATGGCCTCTCCAATCAGAATCTAGAACACAAACACAAGGACAGATAGCAGTACAGGATGGCCTCTCCAATCAGGATCTAGAACACAAGGACAGATAGCAGTACAGGACGGCCTCTCCGATCAGGATCTAGAACACAAGGACAGATAGCAGTACAGGATGGCCTCTCCAATCAGGATCTAGAACACAAACACAAGGACAGATAGCAGTACAGGATGGCCTCTCCAATCAGGATCTAGAACACAAACACAAGGACAGATAGCAGTACAGGATGGCCTCTCCGATCAGGATCTAGAACACAAACACAAGGACAGATAGCAGTACAGGATGGCCTCTCCAATCAGGATCTAGAACACAAGGACAGATAGCAGTACAGGACGGCCTCTCCAATCAGGATCTAGAACACAAGGACAGATAGCAGTACAGGATGGCCTCTCCAATCAGGATCTAGAACACAAACACAAGGACAGATAGCAGTACAGGATGGCCTCTCCAATCAGTATCTAGAACACAAACACAAGGACAGATAGCAGTACAGGTCGGCCTCTCCGATCAGGATCTAGAACACAAACACAAGGACAGATAGCAGTACAGGATGGCCTCTCCAATCAGGATCGAATGAAAAAACGCACGCACGCATGAAAAAACGCACGCACGAAAGAACGCACAAATAAACACACGCACGGAAGAAATAAACGCACGCACGCACGCACGAAATAACGCACAAAAAAAGGCACGCACGAAATAACGCACACTCGCACGAAAAAACACACAAAATAACGCACACTCGCACGAGAAAACGCACGCACGAAAAAATGAACGCATGCACGAAATAACGCACACTCGCACGAAAGAACGCAACAAAAAACGCACGAAAGAACGCACGAAATAATGCACACTCACACGAAAGAACGCACAAAAAAACAAACGCACGCACGTACGAAAAAAACGCACAACAAAAACCCACGAAAAAACACACGCACGCACGAAAAAATGCATGCACGCACGAAAAAACGCACGCACGAAAGAACGCACGAAATAACGCACACTCACACGAAAGAACGCAAGAAAAAACGCACGCACACACGAACAAACGCACGCATGTATGAAAAAAGCGCATGACAAAAACCCATGAAAAATTGCACGAAAAAACGCACGCACGCAAGAAAAAACGCACGCATGCACGAAAAAACGAACGCACGCACAA
Organism: Cololabis saira; assembly: GCF_033807715.1. Taxonomy (NCBI): domain Eukaryota; kingdom Metazoa; phylum Chordata; class Actinopteri; order Beloniformes; family Belonidae; genus Cololabis; species Cololabis saira. Next base: position 756,394 of record NC_084596.1, on the reverse strand, counting down.
AAAAACGTATGCACGAAAGAACGCACGAAAAAACGCACGCACGAAAGAACGCACGAAAAAACGCAAGGACAGATGGCAGTACCGGACGGCCTCTGTGATATTTAATGGTTTGCATTAATGGGCGTGGCCTAATGGCTCAACAGCGCCCCCTAGAAAACTTTGTGTCTCAAGCCCCACGATACGGTTAGACGTACATGCACGAAAATCGTATCTGTATCATGTCCAGTGTTGGGTGTAACGCGTTACAAAGTAACGCGTTACTGTAACGAGATTACTTTCGCCAGTAACGCAGTAATGTAACGCGTTACAGTTGTAATTTGGGTAATCCCGTTATAGTTACTCTAAGACAAGAAAAAATACGTTACTTTAGTTACTTTAAGCTTTTCAGCTACATGTAGAACGGGAGAACAGAAAAGAAAATCAAACTTGCCTTTCATGCGTCTTCACCATGCGCTGCAACACTTGTCTGACTTGAGGCTGATTTATGGTTCCGCGTTAAATCGACGCAGAGCCTACGGCGTAGGGTACGCGGCGACACACACCTTACGGTGCGCTTCGCCGCGTACCCTACGCCGAAAGTCTGCGTTGGTGTAACGCAGAACCATAAATCAGCCTCTAACGTGATCTTACGTGATCTTACGGGATTTTACGGGATTTTACGGGACTTCTGGTGCTGATCTGGGCACTGCAGTAATAAAGTTCCAACTACAGGACTGTCTCAGAAAATTAGAATATTGTGATAAAGTTCTTTATTTTCTGTTATGCAATTAAAAAAAACAAAAATGTTATACATTCTGGATTCATTAGAAATCAACTGAAATATTGCAAGCCTTTTATTATTTTAATATTGCTGATTATGGTTTACAGTTTAAGATTAAGATTCCCAGAATATTCTAATTTTTTGAGATAGGATATTTGAGTTTTCTTAAGCTGTAAACCATGATCAGGAATATTAAAATAATAAAAGGCTTGCAATATTTCAGTTGATTTGTAATGAATCCAGAATGTGACATTTTTGTTTTTGTAATTGCATTACAGAAAATCACAATATTCTAATTTGCTGAGACAGTCCTGTAAATGTTGTTCATTGGCAATCGAGTTCTGGTGCAGCTCAGGTGATATTGCGGAGTAATCCAAAAGTAATGTAACTAGTAATGTAACTAGTTACTTTCAGCAACCAGTAACTAAGTAGTGTAAGGGATTACTTTTTTTAAAAGTAACTAGTAATATGTAATGGATTACTTTTTTTGAGTAACTACCCCAACACTGATCATGTCGCAACTTATTTTGCGACATGAGGGATTTTTTTTCATTGTGCACTTCGAGAAAAAAGTCGAAATGTTGACTTTTTTTCTCGACATTTCAACTTTTTTCTCGACATTTCGACTTTTTTCTTGCAGTGCATAATGAAAAAATAAATCTTCCTTCTCTAAAATATGAATTGTATTTTTCTCCTGCCTGGCCTTGATAGTCTTCCGTAGTATTTGTAATGACAGGGAGGAACATGAAGTAAGTTTTTAGTGGTGATGGATCAATAATGGGTATTCCTGGTCGACTCACGGTGACGGTGGGGCCGGCGAAGGCCAGGCTGAACAGCAGCGGCAGCGGACACACTTCCTGTCTGGGCAGGATGTAGGGCAGCGACAGGCTGCGGTCGTTACAGCTGTACCCAGAATGCACCGGCTGGAACACGTCAGTCAGCTCCAGGAAGTAGAGGCTGACGACGGAGGAGGCCAGGATGGGCAGCTGCGGAGACAAACATCGGTTAATCACCACCAGAGTCACAAACATCGGTTTATATCACCACAGCATTTTGACTTTTTTCTCGACATTTCGTCTTTTTTCTCGTCATTTTTCTCAAAACTTTTACTCTTTTCTCGACTTTTTTCTCAAAATTTCGACTTTTTTCTTACTTCTTTCTCAGAATTTTGACTTTTTTCTCAAAATTTTGACTTTTTTCTCAAAATTTTGACTTTCTTCTCGACTTTTTTCTCAAAATTTCGTCTTTTTTCTCAAAATTTCTCAAAAACAGATATTTCCCTCTACGTTTATAAAAATCCCACTTCTCAACATATTGACTTTTTTCTCGACATTTCGTCTTTTTTCTCGACATTTTTCTCAAAACTTTGACTCTTTTCTCGACTTTTTTCTCAAAATTTCGACTTTTTTCTCGACTTTTTTTCTCAAAATTTCGACTTTTTTCTCGACTTTTTTTCTCAAAATTTTGGCACTTCTCAAAATTTTGACTTTTTCTCAACTTTTCTCTCAAATTTTTGACTTTTTTCTCGACATTTAGTCTTTTTTCTCAAAATTTCGACTTTTTTCTCAAAATCTCGACTTTTTTCTCAAAATTTCTCAAAAACAGATATTTCCCTCTACGTTTATAAAAATCCCATCATTTCCAGGAACCTGCATAAATATCTGTTAAGGTGCTATGAGCAGCCAAACCTACAGGGGGCAGTGTAACGAGAAGATAAAGTCATGCTAGCCAATCAGAATCCTGGAAAAAAACATCAACAAATGACACGAGTAACTTCCAGTTACTTCCAAGATGAACCAGAGTCTTTGGTTTGGAGTGACAGAGAAGTGGAGTTACTTTTAAGTGTGACTTTAGAATATAAAACAGGTAAAATACAAGAAAATATTGACGGTTACAAACTAATTGTAACCACAGGTGTCACTCATGACGCTGGTGACGTTTCTGTCTCATAATGTGACGTTCTGAAGAATAAATGTCCGTTTCTCTCCGTTTACAAGCAAACGTGAAGACGGAGGTTTTAAACATCTACACTTTGGCCAGAGTTTTCAGAAATTATGGTTTTTGGAGACTTTGAGCTCCGTTTTCCTGTAAACGAACGAAAAAAATATCTGCTGGACGTTTCACAGACATTTAAAAGCCATAAAACAGCTGAGCCTCCGATGCGTCTCTATTAGCTTATATATTAGTTTATAATCCAAACCCTGGTCAACCTGCTGCTCCAGCTCAGTTCTGGGAGTTATTTCATATTTTTAATGATCCGTAGTGATGCAATAATCACGTATGTAGCCCAGCTAGCTCAGTTCTGGGAGTTATTTCATATCTTTAAGGGCTAATGATCTGTAGTGATGCATTAATCACATATGTAGCCCAGCTAGCTCAGTTCTGGGAGTTATTTCATATTTTTAAGGGCTAATGATCCGTAGTGATGCATTAATCACGTATGTAGCCCAGCTAGCTCAGTTCTGGGAGTTATTTCATATCTTTAAGGGCTAATGATCCGTAGTGATGCATTAATCACGTATGTAGCCCAGCTAGCTCAGTTCTGGGAGTTATTTCATATTTTTAAGGGCTAATGATCCGTAGTGATGCATTAATCACGTATGTAGCCCAGCTAGCTCAGTTCTGGGAGTTATTTCATATTTTTAAGGGCTAATGATCCGTAGTGATGCATTAATCACGTATGTAGCCCAGCTAGCTCAGTTCTGGGAGTTATTTCATATTTTTAAGGGCTAATGATCCGTAGTGATGCATTAATCACGTATGTAGCCCAGCTAGCTCAGTTCTGGGAGTTATTTCATGTTTTTAATGATCCGTAGTGATGCATTAGTCACGTATGTAGCCCAGCTAGCTTAATCACATATGTAGCCCAGCTAGCTCAGTTCTGGGAGTTATTTCATATTTTTAAGGGCTAATGATCCGTAGTGATGCATTAATCACGTATGTAGCCCAGCTAGCTCAGTTCTGGGAGTTATTTCATATTTTTAAGGGCTAATGATCCGTAGTGATGCATTAATCACGTATGTAGCCCAGCTAGCTCAGTTCTGGGAGTTATTTCATGTTTTTAATGATCCGTAGTGATGCATTAGTCACGTATGTAGCCCAGCTAGCTTAATCACATATGTAGCCCAGCTAGCTCAGTTCTGGGAGTTATTTCAGATTTTTAAGGGCCGTGTGAGAGATTCAGTTTGGAGGTTCCCTATAAAGTTAAACTTGGGTTTGAAGGGGAATCCAAACCCCTGCTAATGCATTCATCACGTATGTAGCCCTGCTAGCTAGCTGGTCCCACCGAGCTTCTACCTGAGTATCATCTGAAAAGCCACCACCGCTAACGGCTAGCAATTCCAACGAGATAAACTACAATACAAAGAGTTAGCAAAGTGGTCAACGCTAGTACTGGGTTTCAGCACCAGAATAAATAGACAGAATGGGCTACTGCTAATGCTAATTTTGCTGCTGCTAATTCTGCTAATGCTACTATTGCTTCTCCTACTGCTACGGAGATTTTCTCGTTCAGGTCCAAATGTGATGAATCCAGACAGATTTGATCTCTAAAAGTGGAAGATCTAGTTGGATATCTGCCGTTTTTCTCCATTTCCTTTTCCTTCATCGTGTTTAGAGGTTATTGTTCTCTCCTGCCGAGTCTCAAGTGTTTCCTTCATTTAGACCAGATTTATTCTCATAAAGCTGCTCATTTCAGAACTAGCAGCTTTATGCTTTATACATTAGTGACGCGCAGGAAAACTCCTCCTGCGCGTCACTAATGATAATGCATTCATCACATATGTAGCCCAGCTAGCTAGCCAGCCCCGGTGCATCATGGGAGCCCCGGTGCATCATGGGAGCCCCGGTGCGTCATGGGAGCCCCGGTGCATCATGGGAGCCCCGGGTCACCTCTGGCGGACGGAGAGAATCTCTGCAGTCGATACTTCCTCACGTCTGCAGCTCCGACACTAAAATACTCCCCATTCAGAGCAGCGTTGCCTAGCAACAGGATGGAGGATGGAGGATGGATACACACACACTGAAAAAGGTTTTTAGTTCATCCAACTTAAGAGTTTGTTTGTTTGTTTGTTTGTTTGTTGTTATTTGTTCACATCTATATCGTATAATTTAACCCGCTGAAAATAATCAAACTGGTCTCAAACGTATTTTGTATTTCCATGGAAAGTTTAAGACTTGGCCAGAATCATATTTTCTGGTTAAAGGAAGTCAATTCATTTAAATTGTATGTTTTATCTAAACAAAAATAACCAGATTTTATCAAACAATTTTTTATCATTTAATAAATACAACTAAATAGAAATAGTTTGTTTTATCCAATCAAAGAGATATTTATTTGATCAAACAAATATTTATCATTTGAGAAATACAACTGAATAAAAATTATTAGTTTAATCAAAAAATATACATCAATAATTCTCAGGACACTTGACATCAATTAACTAATTTATTACAATTATAAAACAAGACATTCTAATTTATTACAATTATAAAACAAGACATTCCTGACACAGAAACAGTCAGACTTTACGCACACGTGCAGTGAAACAGAAACAGAAAAGTCTTGGTTTGAGCTCTGGGTGAAATTTAACGTAAAAATATTCATTTTAAACAAATTAATAAATGAAAAATTATTAATTGGAAAAATAAAAGAAATAATAATAAACTGCTTGGAAGGACAATTATAAACTGGATGAAGTTCAGCTCAAAAAACTCTTTCAGTTCATGGATGGATGGATGGATGAACGGAGAGATGATGGACGGAGAGATGACGGATGGATGGAGGGATGATGGAGAGATGATGAATGGAGAGATGATGGACGGATGGAGGGATGAACGGAGAGATGATGGACGGATGGATGGATGAACGGAGAGATGATGGAGAGATGATGGAGAGATGATGAACGGAGAGATGATGAATGGAGAGATGATGAATGGAGAGATGATGAATGGAGAGATGATGAATGGAGAGATGACGGACAGATGGATGACGGACGGAGAGCTGGATTCACCTCCACGAAGTAGAAGCAGGGCAGCAGCGTCACGGAATCCTTCACCTCCTGCAGAACCAGAATGAAAAGGAGAATCAGAACCAGAACCAGAATGCTCATTCTGTGGTTAAAACTTTTACACTTTCTAAATTCCAGGTGGATTCTTCCCTGATGTCTATAGCTGTGTTCGAAATCATCCACTCGTTCACTCACTCCCTACTCCCTACATAGTGCACACTACATAGTGCACTACATAGTGCACTATGTAGTGTACACTATGTAGTGTACACTATGTAGTGCACTGTGTAGTGCACTATGTAGTGTGCACTACATAGTGTACACTACATAGTGCACTATGTAGTGTACACTACATAGTGCACTACATAGTGCACTACATAGTGTACACTACATAGTGTACACTATGTAGTGTACACTACATAGTGCACTACATAGTGCACTACATAGTGTACACTACATAGTGCACTATGTAGTGTACACTACATAGTGCACTACATAGTGCACTACATAGTGTACACTACATAGTGCACTACACAGTGCACTACACAGTGCACTACATAGTGCACTACATAGTGTACACTACATAGTGCACTATGTAGTGTACACTACATAGTGTACACTACATAGTGCACTACATAGTGTACACTACATAGTGCACTACATAGTGTACACTACATAGTGCACTACACAGTGCACTACACAGTGCACTACATAGTGCACTACATAGTGTACACTACATAGTGCACTATGTAGTGTACACTACATAGTGTACACTACATAGTGCACTACATAGGAGATGACCAGAGGAGATTTCGGACACTACAACGTACATTTTTTCAACGTGTTTGCGTCAGTAAATGCGCTGGATGTTCCTGTGGCGTAGCGGACGCGACATGCAACATGTAAACACTCCGAACCATGCTCCGGGATCTGATACTGTGTCAATAAATTGTTGAAAATGAATAGTGTAGAAGTGTGCTACTGTCAACTACTGTTGTGTGTTCCAATCCTCAGCTAGAACTGCTCACCACATTGCACAAGCTAAAACCTATTTAGCTCCCGCGCTCCCCCGCCTCCTGTTCAGCTGCCATTTTTTCTTCTTCTCCTTCTTCTCCTCAGACAAAACATGACCGCATTGCATTGTGGTATACGGGAGTAGAAAGTAGGGTACATGGCTTGTACACTAACTTTTGCGGTGCATTGTGGGTATTTTATAGTGAACGAGGTAGTGGACGAAATGTAGTGTAGAGAATTCGAACAGCACTACAAAATGTAGTGCACTATATAGGGGATAGGGGGCGATTTCCAACACAGCTTATGTTTTATCGTTCTTTCATCGAATCTGTTCTCACTTTTTCTTTTATTTGTTGGTTTCAATCTTTGAAAGTCAAAGACACAAACTTGCTCAATAAGGTCGTCAGTCTAAGCAGTAAAACCATCAACAAACTTTACCAGAACTTTATACCAAACAGCTGATCCAGAACTCATGTTGATTCTCTCATCCCTGAATAAACCGTTTCAGGTTCTTTTATTCTATCGTTCTTTTAAATGGAAGGAAAAGTTAGTGTGTGAAAAAGCCTCAGGTCTGTATATGATGTGGAACCTACTGTAACTTATTAAGTATATTTATGTATATTTACCATTGTGTGCTTCTGTCGCCAAACTAATCACCCCCTTGGGACAAATAAAGTGATTGATTGATTGATTGATTGATTGATTGATTGATTGATTGATTGATTGATTGATTGATTGATTGATTGATTGATTGATTGATTGAATCAGAATCAGATTTATTGGCCAAGTTTGAACTTTGCCCGACAAGGAATTTAACTCCGGTAATTTCACTCACTGAACCAGATTTAAAAATAGCAACAGTAAATAAACATGTACAGTAAATAAACTAATGTGGCTCTTATTAACAAATATACAATTAAATAAGTGATAGGTGATAGGTCTGATAGCTGCAGCAGAATGAGGTGATTATTATTGGAAGGTGCAGTTACAGCACGTGATAGTTATTATAGTTACTGTTATTATTATTATTATTATTATTATTATTATTATTATTATTATTATTATTATTATTATTATTATGTTATTATAATAAATGTTATTATTAATATTATTACCTTCATCTCCTTCATCTCCTTCCCTCCTCCTCCTTTCAGTCGTTCCTTCTGTTATTATTATTATTGTTGTGTTATTATAATTAATGTTATTATAGTTATCGTGTTAATATATTAATGTTATTATAGTAATTATTACCTTCATCTCCTTCCCTCCTCCTCCTTTCAGTCGTTCTTTCTGCCGGGACATGACGGCCTGATCTGATTGGTTGAAATCTTTATTTCCTGCATAAAAGAAAAAAGAAAAACAATTACACTAAACATCAGAAAAGAACAAATAAACCGTCATTAAAAAATTTAAGGGAAATAAACTTCCTGCCCCAAAAGGAGGAAGTAAAAACTTATGAGTTCCTAAAACTTGTTTCTATTTACATTTTACTGGAATACAAAATAAAAATAAATATAACAGCAAGCTTTACTTTCTCAAAAAATATACCTGTTATTACATTATAAAAATATTACAGCACTTTATTACAATATTATACCTGAGCATTATAAATATAAATATAAATATAAATATAAATATAAATATAAATATAAATATAAATATAAATATACTTGAGCATTATAAATATAAATATTATAACACTTCAAAAACTAAAAATCTTACCAGGAATATTTGTCTTATTTCTAGTTAAAATGTCTCATTTTTAGTCAAAAAATCTCATTACACTTAAAACAAGAGTCATTACCAGAAAAATAACTTTTCACTTGAATTTTCACTTGAAGTAGAAAAATCTGCCAGTGGAACAAGATTTATCTTCTTATTACAAGCAAAAAATCTTGTTCCACTGGCAGATTTTTCTACTTATTTCAAGTGAAAATCTACTTGAAACAGGTGAAAATTGTTGTTTTTTTCCAGTGATGAGTCTTGTTTTAAGTGTAATGAGATTTTTTTACTAAAAAGAGACATTTTAACTAGAAATAAGACAAATATTCTTGTTAAGATTGTGAGTTTTTGCAGTGATCCATGTTACTTATCCTGTGAAGGACAGAGTCATATTGATAAGTTCAGAAAAGTGTTTTTTATTGTTGTGTTTTGATGTATTTGATGTAAGCCCAGTGGATATTTAAAGCTTACAGAAGGCTGCATTTAACTGCTGCTATGTCATTCCTGCAGGATTTCTGCAGCTGTTTATTTGTATTATATTATTTGTAATCACCACAAATTATCTGTCTCCATATGATAAAATATATAAAATATATGATAAAATCCACCATCCCCCCTGATTTATTTACAACTCCAGTTCTGGATAGAAGTGACAGTTTGGGCTGTTTTTATGTGAAGAATTAAAATCACCACAAACCCAACAGATCAGAACATTATTAGTCTGCTCTGTTTCACATTCATTTAACTAGAAATAACACAATAATAATAATAATAATAATAATAATAATAATAATAATAATAATAATAATAATAATAATAATAATAATAATAATAATAATAATAATAATATTCCTGGTCAGATCTGACCGCGGTTGAATTGGTTTGATATTGGACATTGGATATTCAAAGACGTCCATTTAACTTGTGATACCACTGATTTGGTCATATTGCTTGTGATGTGTTCATGGTCATCTAGACTATATATCACAAGAGAGTAGTTATTATAAAATCATATTATGGGCTGATTTAAAAATCATATATATATATATGGGCTGATTTAATGTGGTTTAATAAATTCAACACCCATAAAACTTGTGATATATAACACTGATTGTTTTCAAACCACTTAATTATTATAAAATCAGCCCATAATATGATTTTATAATAACTACTCTCTTGTGATATATAGTCTATTGACCATGAACACATCACTAGCAATATGACCAGAATCAGTGGTTTGTATCACACGTTAAATGGATCTTTGAATATCCAATATCAAACCAATTCAACCAGGTCTGAGTTTTTCTCCAGTATTTTATTTTCTACGTACGTGGTTCGGAGTCTCCACCATCACGTGTTGCCCCGGCAACGGAGACGAGGAGGAGGTACCGGTTCCGAGGGAGGCCGAACCCCCCCAGACCCGCCGAACCCCCCCTTAGATCCGGTCCCGAGACCCCCCTCAGATCCGGTGGACCCGGTTCCGAGGACCCGGTTCCGACGCCGGGAGCCCGAACTCCCTCAGACCCGCCGGTACCGGTCCCGAACCCCCCTCAGATCCGAGTCTCCATGTCCTCCAGAACCGGACCAGAAAAACCCAGAAAAATACAGAAGAACCGGAACCGAGCCCCGCTCAGAACCGGAACCAGGACCCGCTCAGAACCGGAACCGAGCCCCGCTCAGAACCCGCTCAGAACCGGAACCGAGCCCTGCTCAGAACCCGCTCAGAACCGGAACCGAGCCCTGCTCAGAACCCGATCAGAACCGGTCCAGCTGTCACTCAGACCTGGTCCAGATTTCCTTCAGACCCGGTTCGGATCCGGTTCGGCTCATCCGGACCCGGTCCTGGTTTCACGTAGACCCGGTTCTGACCCGGTTCTGACCCGGTCCTGGTCCAGGATCTGGTCCAGGATCTGGTCCTGGATCTGGTCCTGGTATCAGATCTGGTCCTTCGGAACCGCTCCGGTCCGGTTCGGCTCGGTTCTGCTGCAGCAGGCGTAACGGAACACCAGCTGTTTCCGGCCGGACCTTCACAATAAAACCAAACACCAGCTGTTTCCGGCCGGACCTTCACAATAAAACCAAACACCAGCTGTTTCCGGCCGGCCCTTCACAATAAAACCAAACACCAGCTGTTTCCGGCGGGACCTTCACAATAAAACCAAACACCAGCTGTTTCCGGCGGGACCTTCACAATAAAACCAAACACCAGCTGTTTCCGGCCGGACCTTCACAATAAAACCAAACACCAGCTGTTTCCGGCGGGACCTTCACAGTAAAACCAAACACCAGCTGTTTCCGGCGGGACCTTCACAATAAAACCAAACACCAGCTGTTTCCGGCGGGACCTTCACAATAAAACCAAACACCAGCTGTTTCCGGCGGGACCTTCACAATAAAACCAAACACCAGCTGTTTCCGGCGGGACCTTCACAATAAAAGCCCGGCTGGTGTAAAGAGCAGATTCTTCTCTGAACTCGGTTTATCTGAATCTGTTTCAACTAACGCTGATGTTTTTAATAAATCTGAGTCTATATATCTGATTATTATTTATAATAATCAGATAATATAATATATTAGTTATAATAATCAGATAATATAATATATTAGCTATAATAATCAGATAATATAATATATTAGCTATAATAATCAGATAATATAATATATTAGCTATAATAATCAGATAATATAATATATATATAATAATCAGATAATATAATATATTAGCTATAATAATCAGATAATATAATATATTAGCTATAATAATCAGATAATATAATATATTAGTTATAATAATCAGATAATATAATATATTAATAATCAGATAATATAATATATTAGTTATAATAATCAGATAATATAATATATTAATAATCAGATAATATAATATATTAGTTATAATAATCAGATAATATAATATATTAGCTATAATAATCAGATAATATAATATATTAGTTATAATAATCAGATAATATAATATATTAATAATCAGATAATATAATATATTAGTTATAATAATCAGATAATATAATATATTAATAATCAGATAATATAATATATTAGTTATAATAATCAGATAATATAATATATTAGCTATAATAATCAGATAATATAATATATTAGCTATAATAATCAGATAATATAATATATTAGCTATAATAATCAGATAATATAATATATTAGCTATAATAATCAGATAATATAATATATTAGCTATAATAATCAGATAATATAATATATTAGCTATAATAATCAGATAATATAATATATTAGCTATAATAATCAGATAATATAATATATTAGCTATAATAATCAGATAATATAATATATTAGCTATAATAATCAGATAATATAATATATTAGCTATAATAATCAGATAATATAATATATATTAGCTATAATAATCAGATAATATAATATATTAGCTATAATAATCAGATAATATATTAGCTATAATAATCAGATAATATAATATATTAGCTATAATAATCAGATAATATATTAGTTATAATAATCAGATAATATAATATATTAGTTATAATAATCAGATAATATAATATATTAGTTATAATAATCAGATAATATAATATATTAGTTATAATAATCAGATAATATAATATATTAATAATCAGATAATATAATATATTAGTTATAATAATCAGATAATATAATATATTAGCTATAATAATCAGATAATATAATATATTAATAATCAGATAATATAATATATTAATAATCAGATAATATAATATATTAGTTATAATAATCAGATAATATAATATATTAGTTATAATAATCAGATAATATAATATATTAATAATCAGATAATATAATATATTAGTTATAATAATCAGATAATATAATATATTAGTTATAATAATCAGATAATATAATATATTAGCTATAATAATCAGATAATATAATATATTAGCTATAATAATCAGTTTCTGATCAGACTTTTCCATAAATGGTTAAGATGTATTTCCTGCCGACCGACCTGTAAATATTAAATATTCTGCTTGATTTATTAAAAATAATTCAACTTTTTCATGAGATTATTATTTAGATCCAGAAAAACTAGTCTTTGTTTAAACTACTTAATGTTTTGTATGTAAATAATACATTTTACAAGTACAGTCAACTTAATTGTGTTAAGATTACTTTATTTATTAAAATAAAGTTGACTTTAAAATGAAAAAAAAGGAAAAAAATAAGTTGACTTTATTTACCAACATTAAATTGAATTTACTTGCAAATGAATTTTGTACAAACTAAAAATTAAGTTAATTTTTTAAGTAGATCAAGCCAGATATTTTTTACTGTGGTTTCTACTTAAACAAATAAATCATGTTTCATCTAAACGTTGGTCAATCTGCCCAATAGATTAAAACTGTTAAAGGAAAAGTGAATATGTAGTTTGTGTAAATGTAAAGATTACTGGGATTAATTACAGAAAAACTGCTGGTTCAGGAAAAAATTTCTTGTTTTTTGAAAAAAATGCAGATTAAGTTCAAAACTAGATGTTTATTCATGTAAAACAACAAACTTCATTTGTAACTGTTAATATCACACATTTAAATGTGTTTTATTTACATGGTGAGTAGATCTTATTTAAAGCTAAAACAGTTAGCGAACAGTGTGAATTCCTCCAATAAAAACAAGGCATAACTTTTCTTGCTCGTTTATTGAAGATCCACAGTTTACTGTAAAACTGTAATAAATAAACAAAACACAAACACAAATCAGAATCTAAACAATATTCACTGACAGGACTAAGAAATGTAACTAAGGTAAATAAATGTTGAGTCATAGGGCAAAGCTACGCTAGCTATGCTAGCCATCAATTCAGTCACTCAGACTGAATTTGCAGCAAAACAAACTTTCAGCAAATATAATAAGCAAGTCATATCTAAAAATCAACAAAACAAAATACTCACAGACAAATAGCTCTCTTCTGGGCCTCGTTAATTCTGAGGAAATGACTCTGCTCTACAGTTAACGCTGCTACGGGGCCAAAAGGGTGCTGTACTGTTCCACCAGTGTGACTCTTGTCATAAACTGGATTCACAGCTAAACTTAGACCCTCCAGAAAAACGCGGGCAAAAATCCTTGATTCTGCGGGCTAAAATTATTGATTATGCGGGCTAAAAGCATTGATTATGCGGGCTAAAATTATTGATTATGCGGGCTAAAAGCATTGATTATGCGGGCTAAAAGCATTGATTATGCGGGCTAAAAGCATTGATTATGCGATTAAATGTGCGGGTTTTTTATGTGCTTTTATGCGGTGAAATTGCGGAATATGCTGGAAGTTGCGGAATATGCGGGAAGTCGTGGAATATGCAGAAAGTTGCAAAATATGCAAAATATGCAGGAAGTTGCGGATTCGGGGGCCGGCCGCCTCTCTCCCTCCAGCCCGCGGCTCGGTTCTCGGGTGATTGCCGGGCGCACCGGCGCGGTGAGGGGACGACTCAGAGCGTCGTCACCCCACGCGTCCGCCGCCAAAGTCCCCCAGTGGATGGGAGTGTGCGCAGCGTGCGCAGTGGTACGCGGTCAGCGCGGATCCTGAGTCCACCGGCAGCCGCGCCCACCGCGCAAGCTGGGGGCTCGGCGGAGACGGCACTCTCTTTTTCCTCTCACCCCCGCGGGTGAGAGCTGCTGTTTGGGGAGGTGGCGGTTTCTGTGAGGGATGCGGAGGTCCCCGGGCGGGTCCCGCACGTCGCGACCGGGCGTCCCGAGATGTCACTCACAACACACAACCCTTTTCCAAACTTTATGCGAAAATGTGCGGCTATTGTGAAATCAAGCGAGCCCCGCATAATCCCCGCATAATCGCATATTTAGCGCGGACATATGCAATTATCGCGGGAAATATGCGCCCTTTTAGGAATAAATCTATCCCCGCGTAATCTGCGCCATTTGGCTGATTATGCAATGAATTCTGCGATCGCGTAATCGTGTTTTTCTGGAGGGCCTATAAACTCTCCATGACACTATGACCTCCAAGGAACAGGCAAAGTTGTGGTCGGACAGGTTTAATGTCACAAATTGTGAAACTGAAACACAAAGTACAGAAAAATACAAATGAATGGCCGATACAAAACGATGTCATTAATAACGGACATGGTGGATCTAGTATTCATAGATCTAGGCAGAGCAGCGTCCGGGAATGGATCCGACCGTTATATTAACACATAACTAAATAAAGTGTCAAACAGAAGAAAAAGTGTCAAACAGAACAGTTTACACTTGCACTCTAACAATTACAAATGTACTAACTTATATTGCCACTTTGAGGGTTAAAACAATCAGCTGGAGAAAAGTGAGCATCTGAACTGTCTGTGCGTTTCTCTTATTGTGGAGGAGAAGAAGAAAACACTTCCGGTTATCTCACTTCACGTAACTTAACGGACTCTGGGAAAATCCTGAAACAGATAAATAAGCAAACTATGCCCACTACAGGCCTGAAAATGCTACTGCAAATGCAGGTTATAACAGTTCCAATACAGGGGAGGCTGTTGTACAAAATCTACTATTAAATTATAAATGCACCTGAACACGGGGCAGAACACACCTGGTACAATGCAGTTGTACCACTACCTTGTACTAAATAAGATACAAACATAAACATGGAAGACAGTCCATATTCTACTGTCCGTCAGACAAAAGGACAACCATCTCTGAGATTGGTCTCAGAAACACTTTCACAGTCCTTTCTTTTACAGTCCGTACTTCTGCCTTGCCAACCTTGTTGTCATCACTGAGAAATGTCTTAGGGTGCTTTCACACCTGTACCGTTTCAAGCAGTTGTACCGGAACAGGGAACGTTTCCCCCTAAAGATCGGAACATTTTGGTACATGTGAACATACATACATGTTATATAATAATTGCTCGGGGGTTTATGTTTATGTTTATGTTCATCAGAATCAGAATCAGAATCAGAATCAGCTTTATTGGCCAGGTTCGAACATTGTCCAACAAGGAATTTGATTCGGTTATTTCGCTCTTTGGTAGTAAAAAAAATAAACAATAAACAAATAAACAATAAACAAATGTGGTATTACTATCTACAGTATAAACATTTTAACATTTTAAGGTGCAGCAGTTTGAGGTAGTGATAAAAGAAGGATAGTTCTGAATAAAAATAAGAATAAGTATAAGAATAAAGTATAAGTATAACCTATATACAATTTTAACAGACAAATTATACAAAAAAAAAATACAAAAATTATACAAAAGGAAGTACAAAAGTGAGAGGTGCAGCAGAGTGAGGCAGACATGATTATTAAAGAGGGTGCTGGATGATTTTTATTGCACGTGTTTGGTTACTCTGAGACTTATTATTTGTGGGAGTTCATCAGAGCAACTGCTTGCGGGAAGAAACTGTCTTTGTGTCTGGAGGTTTTGGCGTACAGAGCTCTGTAGCGCCGTCCAGAGGGGAGGAGTTGGAACAGGCAGTGTCCCGGGTGTGAGGGGTCGGCAGAGATTCGACCTGCCCGTTTCCTGGTCCTGGACCGGTACAGGTCGTCGATAGATGGGAGGTTAGTCCCAACTATCCTCTCTGCAGTCCTGATGGTCCGTTGCAGTCTGTGCCTGATCCAGTTTGGTGGCTGATCCAAACCAGACAGTGATGGAAGAGCAGAGAACAGACTGGATGATGGCAGTGTAAAATGTGATCAGCAGCTGCTGTGGCAGGTTGAACTTCCTGAGCTGCCGGAGGAAGTACAACCTCTGCTGCGCCTTCTTCCTGACGGAACTGATGTGGGTGGACCACTTCAGGTCCCGGGGGATGGTGGACCCCAGGAACTTGAAGGAGTCTGTGGTGGACCCAGGAACTTGAAGGAGTCTGTGGAGGAGACGGTGCTGTTGAGGATGGTGAGGGGGGGGAGTGGCAGTGGGTTTTTCCTGAAGTCCACTGTCATCTCCACAGTCTTGAGCGGGTTCAGTTCCAGGTGGTTCCGACTGCACCAGTGGACCAGCTGTTCCACTTCCCGTCTGTACGCGGACTCGTCACCCTCACGGATCAGGCCGATGACGGTGGTATCGTCCGCGTACTTCAGGAGCTTCACAGACGAGTCCCCTGAGGTGCAGTCGTTCGTGTAGAGGGAGAAGAGCAGTGGTGAGAGGACGCACCCCTGGGGGGCGCCAGTGCTGATGGTGATGGTGCTGGATGTGATGCCCACCCACCCCTGGGGGGGCCATTGCTGATGGTGCTGGATGTGATGCTCCCCCACCCACCCCTGGGGGGGCCAGTGCTGATGGTACGGGTGCTGGATGTGATGCTCCCCAGCCTCACCTGCTGCCTCCTGTCACTCAGGAAGCTGGTAATCCACTGACAGGTGGAGGCAGGCACGGTGAGCTGGGTGAGCTTCTGGTGGAGGATTGCGGGTGCGATCGTGTTGAACGCCGAGCTGAAGTCCACAAACAGGATCCTCGCGTAAGTCCCTGAGGTGTCGAGATGACGCAGGATGTGATGCAGTCCGATGTTGACTGCGTCATCCACCGACCTGTTTGCCCGGTAAGCAAACTGCAGGGGGTCGAGCAGGGAGCCTGTGGTGTCTTTCAGGTGGCTCAACACCAGTCGCTCAAAGGTCTTCATGACCACAGATGTCAGGGCGACGGGTCTGTAGTCATTTAGACCTGTGATGGTGGGTTTCTTGGGGACTGGGATGATGGTGGAGCGTTTGAAGCATGAGGGCACCTCACACAGCTCCAGGGACCGGTTAAAGATCCGTGTGAAGGTGGGAGCAGCTGCTCGGCGCAGGCTCTCAGGCAGGAGGGCGACACGCCGTCCGGGCCTGGAGCCTTCCTGATCTTCTGCCTTTTGAACAGCCGGCACACGTCTTCCTCAGAGATCTTCAATGGATGATTTTTGCACGTGTTTGGTTACTCTGAGACTGTTATTTGTGAGAGTTCATCAGAGCAACTGTTTGGGGGAAGAAACTGTCCCTGTGTCTGGAAGTTTTAGCGTACAGAGCTCTGTAGACCTGGTCCTGGTCCTGGTCCTGGTCCTGGTCCTGGTCCTGGTCCTGGTCCTGGTCCTGGTCCTGGTCCCGGGTGTGAGGGGTCTGCAGAGATTGGTACAGGTCCTGGATAGATGGGAGGTTAGTCCCAACTATCCTCTCTGCAGTCCTGATGGTCCATTGCAGTCTGTGCCTGTCCAGTTTGGTGGCTGATCCAAACCAGACAGTGATGGAAGTGTCTCGCGTTCATTATTGCCATCACCTCCGCCATCAAGGTACTCAACACTTCATGTTTAAGTCGAGTACGTGGAGACTGAAGAAGCATCGCATCCAGGATCCGCCTTGCAACACCAATGACTCTTTCCCACGCACCACCCATGTGTGAGGAATGTGGGGGATTACATTACCAAGTGCAGGCTTTTTCGTGAAGGTAGCTGTTCAGTGTTATGAATTGAGTTTATTTACAAATAATTAACAAACACAAATACAGATAATAATCGAGGTTTGTAAAATGGGACTCCCCAGAAGCTACTGTAGCTTAAGAATAGGGCCCAGTCACACACAGCAGAACGACTATAAATTACACATATAATACATATACATACAGTATAATAACCTTATATCCCTATAACCTAAATAAGAAAAAAAAAAAAAAGATCTCTTAGATACAAATATATTCTTATAAAAATAATACATCAGGTATTAGTACATGAAAAATTTTACAAGAAACATAATTTACGGTAATAATAATTTTTGTTTTAATCTTTTTTTAAAAATTGAGAGAGATCCAGACTCTTTTATAGCACTACCAAGCTCATTCCAAATGTTTGGACCTTTGCAGGTTACACTGAAACTTGTACATTTTAGTTTCCTTTTCTTTCCCTTTAAAAGTTGTTTTCCCCATGTGGTTCATGTGTTCATGAGTGGGAACAGAAATGGGGATGAGATGACAGAGTCTGTCATTGAGTCTAAAAACTACAGTATACATTACACAGGCATTGTGGAAAATGTTACACTCAGTAAGTTTCAGAAGCTTAAAACCATAAAAAAGAGGATCAGAGGGAGCATTAAATTTGCTCCATGATATAACGCGAATCACTTTCTTTTGTAAAATCTGTAGTTTGTCCACATAACTTGGATATGTATTACACCATAAAACATTTCAATAATTTAAATGAGGCTCAAATAGAGACCGGTACAGCGTTAGGAGAAGCTTCAAGAGGAAGAAAATGTCTCAGTCTATAAAATAAGCCGACATATTTAGATAATTTCTTTGTTAATTCATCAATATGTTTCCTAAAGTTTAAAAATTCATCCACGTATATTCCCAAAAATTTAATAAATTCTACCCTCTCGATAGCTCTACCATTTATCACTATTTGTATATTTTCAATATTACTTTGGTTTCTATTTGAGCGAAACAAAACATAGTTAGTTTTATTAATATTTAAAGATCATTTATTGCATTTAAACCAGGAGTCCACCTTGGTCAATTCTTCATTCATAAGGTTTTGGATATTCCAGCTTCTTATGTGAGAGAAATAAATTTGTGTCATCCGCAAAAATAACTTTGTGCAGGATGTTAGAAGAGTTCTCAAAGTCATTTACATATAAGATGAAAAGAAGTGGCCCTAGTATTGAACCTTGTGGGACTCCATGTTTAATGGTTTTACATTGTGATTTACTATTATTTACATTTACGTATTGCTCCCTGTCATATAAATAGCTCCTGAACCAACTGAGTGCAGTTCCCCTGACACCATAATGCTGCAATTTGCCTAAAAGGATTTCAAAATTGATGGTATCAAACGCCTTTGATAAATCAATAAAAACTCCAATCCCACACTCACCTTTATCAATAGAGTCATTTATTTTTTCAGCAAGATCTAAAATCGCGGATTGAATGGGACTATTTATTTACTGTACTGAAGAAGTTTGGGCTGGGGAATGGGTTCATTTCTTTGATTCGTCTCCTTTACACGTCTCCACAAGCAAGCGTTTCCACTAATGGCATTCAGTCCAATTTTTTTACTCTAGCCCGTGGCACCAGACAGGGGTGTCCCCTCTCTCCCCTATTATTCGCACTAGCTATAGAGCCCCTGTCAATCTTTCTGAGGTCCTCCCCCACTTTTACTGGGATCTCCCGATTGGGAACAGAATTTAAGCTGTCACTTTACGCTGATGACTTACTGTTATATGTCTCGGATCCTGTCCTCTCCATTCCTTCAATTTTATCTGCTTTCCAGAGATTCAGGTTATTCTCAGGCTATAAAGTGAACGTATCTAAAAGTGAATGCTATCCCATCAATGACTCAGCAACAGCTCGTACAGTCAGATATCCCTTTTAAGATTAATCCTTCCGGCTTTAGGTATCTTGGGATCAACGTAACCAGAACGTTAAGCTCTCTTTTTTCTGCTAATCTCTCACCTTTAATGTCTACAATTAAATCTGACCTCCATAGATGGAAAAGCTTACCTCTTTCGTTAATTGGAAGAATTAACGCAGTTAAAATGAATATTTTGCCCAAATTTCTATTTCTGTTCCATTGTCTTCCACTTTTCTTACCAAAACACTTTTTTAAAATAATTGATCAAACTATTTCTGACTTCTTATGGTGTGGGAAGGCTCCTACAATCCGCAAATCCACACTTCAGAGATGTAAATTCAATGGCGGACTGGCACTTCCCAATTTCCAACTGTATTATTGGGCAGCACATATTCAAAAAATTTCATTTTGGTTCAAATCGGTGAATATGCCATGGTGTAAATTGGAGGCACAGTCGTGCATTTCATCCTCTTTACCTGCTCTACTTACCTCATCTATTCCATCCAACCTCTCTGTCTTTACAAATAATCAAGTGGTTCACTCCACACTTTTGGTACAAAACAAAATTTGGTATCAATTTAGGAAACACTTCAAATTTAAGTCAGCATCTACTTTAGCTCCATTACTGAACAATCATTTATTTCGACCTCCGCTTACAGATTCAACCTTTCTCATATGGCATAATAAGGGCCTGAAAAGTTTTGGAGAACTTTACAAGGATGGTATCTTTCGCAGCTTTGCAGATCTCTCAGGTGAATTTAATCTCCCGCCTTCTCATCTCTTTCGATACTTTCAGATTAGACACTGCGCTAAAGCTTTGTTTCCAGTTTTTCCATCCTCTCCGCCGACTCTACAGTGGGAGGTGCTTTTAAACCATGATCCACTTCAAAAATCACTGATCTCTAAGGTTTACGATGACCTTCTGTCTTTCCATCTCTCTCCGGTTATTAAAGTTAGGGCTGCCTGGGAAGATGAACTGGATCTAAATTTGGAGGATGACTGGTGGGACGCTGCTCTTAAAAAAATTTACACAAGTTCATCCTGCGCTCTATCGATCTATCCCAGTGTCCCTGACGAATGTCATGCCTCGTCCTGCAATTTAACCCATATGTTTTACTCTTGCCCACTACTTTCTCGCTTTTGGTGGAATTATTTTGACACCATGTCAAAAATACTCTCGCTGAATATAAAAGTCTCCCCCATGTTGCCATATTCGGGCTCCCAGAGGACCATGGCCGGTTTACTTCAAATCAAATAGACATTTTGGCTTTTACTTCCTTACTGGCAAGACGCCACCTTCTTCTCCACTGGAAGTCGACTAAGGCTCCTTCTAGTACTCAGTGGCTCAACGACACCATGTTTTTTCTGAAGCTGGAAAAGATTAAATATTCACTGAAGGGTAGTTGCAACAAATTGTATAATAAGTGGCTTCCCTTTCTTACATTCTTCCACTCTCTCCAGTCCCTGCCTCCTGATTGACGGATCCCCCCCTCCCTCTCTTCTCTCATTCCTCTCTTTCTTCCTCCTTTTTATTTATCTTTTTATTTACTTTTCTTTTGTTTTGGGTTTTTTTTTTTGTTTTTTTTTTTCCCCCTTTTTATTCATCTATTTTTTTAATTCATACTGTTTAGCTTAAATACTTAAATATTACTTATATATAAGAATATAATAATTTTCGTGTATTTGTCATTGTTTTGTGTGGATTTTTTGTTCTGTTCTAAATCCAAAAAAAAAAAAAAAAGGAGGTAGACTGTATATCTTTTTTTTGTTCATTCCTGTTCAACTGTGCCTTACCCCCTAATAAAAATATCAAAACAAAAAAAAAAAAGTTAATTTAAAAAAATGCCCTTCCTGGCAAATTAGTGGACAGAATAAAATTTTATAAGCACTGAAAAAAAAAAAAAAAAGATCTAAAATCGCCATACTGGTTGTGTTCTTCTTTCTAAATCCATATTGTGATGGGATGAGTATATTAAGATTATCTAGATAATCACTGAGTCTAAAATAAACTATTTTCTCTAGTACTTTAGAAAGAGTGGGTAGAATAGATATAGGTCTGTAGTTATTCATATTATTTTTGTCTCCAGATTTAAATATAGGGATCATTTTTGCTATCTTTGTCATTTTGGGTACCACCCCGCAGAGCAGAGAAAGATTCATGGTAAAAACAAGTGGATCAACAATTTAATTAACAATGGCTTTTATAATTTTACTACACATACCATCCACGCCTGCCGTAGGGGGGGGTTTTCATGCTCATAATGATTTTAGTAACTTCTGTTTTATTAGTTGGTGCCAGAAAAAAAGAGTTTATATAATTTCCTTTAAGATAATGTTGATAGGTAACTCCCTCTGGTGAACTAACGGTTTTAGAGAGATTTTCTCCTATAGAATTAAAATGATCATTAAAACTGTTTGCCAGGTCAACATCATTTCAATGATTTCTGGCATTTTGCATGATCCTGGTGTCAGGAAGAACAGTAGTTTTATGTCCCCGGCTGAGAACCTCATTCAGCACCTTCCAGCAATGAGAAGCCTTGATTAGCTCACTATAGTGTTTACGCTTACTTATTCGTATAATATGTGTCAACTTGTTTTTGTATTTTGTATACTTTCCTTTGTTAACATCAGTTGGACTTTGGAGATAAAATTTATAAAGTTTGTTTTTCTTTTTAATTGATTTCAGTATGCCCCTCGTAAGCCATATTTTCTGATCACCTACAGCACATTTTATGATTTTCTCAGGTATGGTAGAATTTATAGAGGCAGTTATTTCTTCAATAAGAGCATTATATGCCGCATCTGGGGTTTTGCAGCTATAAACACAATCCCATGTTTTATCTCTAAGGTTTTCAGATAGTTTCATTAAGTTATTTTCATTCAATACTTTGACCTTGGCTTTTAATGGTACCTCATTAATCTTTTTAGTAATATCAATGAAAAGTACTATTGGAAAGTGATCTGTAATATCTGACAGAATTACACCTGAGTCAAAACAAGCATTGTGAGTATTCGTAATGATATTATCGATGACCGACTTACTGGATTCTGTTTCTCTTGTGTATGTGTTAATAGTGGGGAAGAAAAATGAGGAATAAAGGACATTTAAGAAATCATTTTCGATGTTAAAGTCACCAAGAATAAAACAATTTTTGTTTGTTCTATTTATGCAATTTAATAATTCAGCCAATTTGTTGAGATCAGAATCCGGAGGTCGGTAGATCACTCCTACAATTAGATTTTTTCCATTGTTTACATTTATCTCAACAAATAAAGAATCTGAATATCCATCATCAATGAATAGGTCATCACAGGCACATACAGAAAACAGTGCATTTATATATAAACATACCCCACCACCTGGTCTGCCAGATCTATTTCTATTATATAATGTATATCCATGGAGGTTGAGTGTATTAAGATATGATCTTTCATTGAGCCAGGTTTCACTACACCCTATTACATCAAACCTATGGTCTATACTGGCCAAGAGAGCTAATAAATCATCATGATGCCTATTTAGGCTTCTAGTGTTTAAATGTAACAGGGAGTATGAATAATTATTTTTGTTGTTAATATATTTTAGTTCATCCGGTATATAGCGGTTACAATTCAGCTTTTCAAAGCAATGCTGTTTAAGTACTTCACAGTTTCTCTCACTGGTTATATCATTGAAATCCATTCAGTGCACATGAAAAAAAAAAAAAAATGTCTGATACCTGATGAGCAAGTCACGTAAAGCTACATTAAAGAATCTTGTATCTAGAAATCCTAACATCTCAAATCTAAAACACTCTAAGCCTAAATTACTCATATTATTAGAAAACTGTGTAAAAAGAAGACAGGAGAAAGAGAAAAAGAGGAAACCCCCCCCCTCCCCCCAAAAAAACAAAGAACAAAACGTAAGAAAAAGATAGATAATGTAAGACAAATTATGCAACACAATGTCTGTTTCGACTGGAAGCTTGAACTGTCAGTTCAAGATCAGACCAACAACAGGTATGAAGAGTACAGTCACGTGATCTCAAGAAGAGTGAAAAAACTCACTGTGTCAATATACTGTTCCATGAAAATGATTTTGGAAATCTATATGCTTCCATCCTGTGGGAATCTGTCTGCAGGACAATAATAGTAATCCAGGTTTAATTGAAGCGCAGCTTCTTGGCATCAGACAGTTTGTTTATCACATACCGGCAGGCCCGGACTGACCATCGGGAAAACCGGGACATTTCCCGGTGGCCCGCCACCTAGTGGCCTGCCTGCCTGCCTGCAAAAAAAAAAAAAAAATTAAAAAAAAAAAAAAAAAAAAAAAAAAAAAATCCAGCGCAGGCCAGGCAATGGGCATCCAGGCGCAGCGTTTCTTAAAAAAAAAAAAAAAAATCCAGCATAGGCCAGACATTCAGGTGCAGTGTTTCTAAAAAAAATCCAGCGCAGGCCAGGCATTCAGGGCAGGCAGCGTTTCTATGCGCTACAGAGACTCAGTGAGTGAGCACCGTAACATGATACTCTACCCAGGACTGCATGGCTCTCGCTCTCAGCTGGCCTGGTTGGGGCACACCCCCTACCTCTGCTGCAGTGCAGCGGATTGGTCAAAATGAGAGACAGTCAAGAGAGAAGAGGCGATCAGGCGAATGTAATTAAATATAACTGTTAATGTGACGTTATGGATCGGAAAAATAAGAGGAAAGGTGGCGCGGAACGGGAGAGGGACAAAAAAAAAAAGGCACTCGAGGAGGAAGCCTCAAAATGTCTAAAATTAACAGAAATGTTCGGCAGGCCCTCCGCCCCCCCCAGTGGCCCGGGCCCCACTGCCAGCCAGTCGTCATCTTCTGAACAAGTCATACAAGTGCAATCAAAAAGTAAGTTTAAAGTAAAACACACACTGCTTTCTCCTTTCTGGCTGGTAACTGTCACACTAGCCCCTTTCACACAGCCAGTTCGAGGCGGGAACGTTGCGCCTTTAAGCCGCCTCGCTGTTCTGTGTGAAAGTCACGGAGGCGGAATGGGGGGGCCAAGTGGCCCCACCAATAAGCCGGCAGCGGAGGTAGTCACAGAGCCGAAACGGGGTCTGTGTGAATGACACAGCCGGCATGCCGCTGACATGACGGTCGGACTGACGCTGTCGTCACGCCTCTGATTGCGGAACGCCGGCATGCTGTGTGAATTTACAGACGGGAGCGGCGTTATGCCGGCGTTGTATGGTTCTGTGTGAACCAACAAATGCGGCGTATTGGCAGGACTTCTTTACACCAATATTGCGGAATCTCTGTGTGAAAGGGGCTACTGATTACTGGAGTGGTTTTGGAAATGGGAGCATGAGAGCCAGGCCAGATATAAAAATGAATTTGATATTATTGATAATGAATGTTGATAGAACACTTTTGTTAAATTGTTTTGTTGTTCCATGTACCCCCACTGTACCCTCAGCAACAACAACATTAGATTTTATTAAACTTAAATTTAAAAACAACATCAAACACAAGTGATACTGCTGTCTCCTAGTCAATATTGTGTTTGCCAGTGTGGTTGTGCTCAGTGCTGTATTTGGCTGGTTGCAGTCAGTTTTATATCCCTGCCTGCCTGTGTGTGTGTGTGTGTGTGTGTGTGTGTGTGTGTGTGTGTGTGTGTGTGTGTGTGTGTGTGTGTGTGTGTGTGTGTGTGTGTGTGTGTTTGATTGATTGATGAATTTTATTAACAGATTTGGAGAATTACAGTACATTTCAAGTACAACTCAATACAAAAATGTTAACTGTGGATAACACCATAAAGCATTACACTTGTTTACAATGGGGTGGGGTCCACCGTGTTGTAAATTAGAGTAAGTTTTACAATATTTGTCAATGTTTCCTAATGCAAAGGTGGATTTCATACCAGTGCCAGAACTCCAGAAGGAGAGCCCAGTACTAGCTCAGAGGAACAGGCAGTGGCAGGTACAGAACAACAAAGACTACAATTGGGACAAGTCATTGAATTATATAATATTGAGTAATGCATGTGTGAGATTTACAATAGGTTATAGCATGAAACAATTTAATACAAATATTTTATGACAAATAACAACAATATTAAGTATTGTGGTCTTTTATACTAATTTAAATTATGAACCTTAGTTCTTGTTGGCTCTTGTTAGTTCTAGTTGTATTGATTCCACAATGTCTTCCTGGATATTCAGAAACACTACCATCCGGAAGTGATGATGGGGAAGAGATGCCAGCAGAGCCCACGCTATTGAATCTACCCAGTGGCAGTGAGGACTCAGAGACAGAAATTACAGGTATATACTGTATAGAGATTATGCTTTTAATATCAAACAGCTGGGTAAAAACAACAATTTGAAAACCAAATTGTTTCTTTATCATTTTTTGACATTGAATAAGTCATTATTATGTATAATGCAATGATTTTGTTGTTTGTTCTTATTCAGAACCAGCAGATGTTGAAGGGCCAAGCACAGAAGATCCATCTGAGGACAAAGACGGGGAGAGAGATACAGAGGAAGTTGACCCAGAGACTAATTTTGATTATTTTGCTCAGACCCATCCCAAATATTTTGATTTATTTTTCCGATACCACCCACAACAAACTCCCAAGAAAGCTATTCCCAATGTGTTTTGCACAAAGGATGGGACAAATAGAAAATGGCTAACTTACTGTGAATCATCTCACTCCCTATATTGTTCTGTGTGTCTCATGTTTACTAAGCCTGGCTACGACAGTGCTTTCATAAAGAAAGGAGGCATGGATAAATGGTCACATTGCCACCAAAGAATTGGGGAGCATGAAAAAAGTGAGGCACACAGAACAAGTGCAGAGGCATATTTTCTCAAGGCCAGCAGATCTGATGTTGAAAGCCTGCTGGCAGAGAAACAAGTGTCAGTCCACCGAGAGCAAGTAAGGAAAAAAAGACAAGTGATGGAGCGCATCATCAATGTCATCAAAGTCATTGGTAAGTGTGGCCTCAGCTACAGAGGTGATAAGTATGAAGCTGCATACACCCTGGAAAGGATGGACTTGAACCATGGCAACTTTTTGGAGATGATATTGCTGCTGAGTGTAGCATATATTTGGCTGTAACTACTGAAATAAAAATGTAGCAAATAGCTAGAGGTAGGCTAGTAACCTCAGAAGACTAGATTCAGCCGAGGAGAACACGTATGATGCACAATGAATGACACAGAGGCAGATGGCTTCAGTTTAGGTACCTTGTATTAGAAAAAACACAAATTAAATTACTCAAACGTTGAAAAATAAATATGGCCACGTAAAAAATAAACTTTCTTCAAGTAATTGAAATTCAAATTAACAAAAAAATATAAACAATGACTTCAGCTTAGTTAGCTTATGTCAGGTGCACCATTAGTTTCAATTCTGTTCTGTTCCACACTGTTTACTCAAGTGTGGAATAAAAGAAAATACATCAACTCAAAACCATCCCAAAAACAACAAAACAACCCACCAAAACGTAAACAAATTAATGTGGGTTCCCCACTCAAAAAATAAAGTTCACTGTTCTTCACAGTTCCGTTCTTCACAGTTCTGGTCCTCAGCACCGGTCAAAGCAGTCAGTCAGTCAGTCAATTAGTCAATCTGGGTGCTGGGTCCAAGCGTTTGGTTGAGTGAATGGGGCAGAAGAGATGAATGGGGGGGGGAAGTTTTGCTGCAGTGGCCTACCGCTGTGGCAGACACAATTACTGTTGAGTATGATTCCTGGTTCCTCCACGTGGACTCCTGATCACTGGATTCTGGAATAGCTCACCATCCGGGATCACAAAACCTGGCCTGGTCAAACATAAGGCCAGAGCTCTTATTACAGGTTATCATTAACACAGAAAATAATTATTTGCTGGTCATCTTATCATCCATAAATGTACTGATTAAGTAGTTCAAGCATTTTAACTAAACAGTACTTGCGCACTGAATGTGCGTTCCTCACCGCAGCATCAGCTGTTACCAATCAGCTGATTGACACGCTGCGTCAACATAAAACAAACATTTTAACAAAAGACCCGGTAATTAAACAAACAAAACAAAACAAAACATGCCTTACTGGAAGTGTTAAAGTTCAGGTAACTCAGTCATTTGGAAAAAAAACTAAATGACTAAACTTAAAACACAACTCACCAATTCAGGCAGTCAAGTATTTAACAGGTTTCTGACATCGACAATCAAGTATTCACAGGTTTCAGACTTCGACAACCTCCCGACAGCCAGTGGACAATCTGCAGTTGGCAACAAAGTGGCTGTTAACCGTCATATAACACTTTATTGTGAAAACGCCAGCAACCGTTTACTAACCTGCAGCCGCTCCGCTCCGTGCATCAGCCCCCATTCATCCACAATGAGAGCATCTGCTTCCTGTAAATAGCGGAGCGGCTCAGCTGATTGGCTGAACGCTAGTCACATGACGTCACACTGACGGGGTCTGAATGAGCTTGAAATTAGTTTATAAATATAAACATAAATATATATAAAAATATAAATATGAAATAACTGCTCATTTAGCACCTGGGTTACATCCTCCCCCTCTAAATCCATGCACGTCCCGTTGCATGCTAAGAGGCTATACTACATGGATCTTTGAAGTAGGAAAGGACTTGGAACCATTACTGTCACTCAAGGCTTCAGCGTAGGCTGAAGACAAACTTTGGAAAAGCGACTGTACAATATTAATTAAAGGATGGCCTAACTGATGGTACTGAAACCTCTCTGGTTGTTTTCTGTCTCTTTGTGAACGTCTGAGGGAGATTTCAGTCTCAGGGGTGTCATTTGGATTGGTAACAGGTTCAGTAGACATGTCAGCGGGGTCCAATACTAGTTCTCCAGGCACTTCATGTTCAGGTAGGTTTTCGTCGAGTAGGGTATCAGTGGGAAAGTTCACCACAGAGTCAAATAAGTTGTTTTCCTCCACAGATCCAGGGAAGATGTTTTCCTCCACAGATCCAGGTAAGATGTTTTCCTCCACAGATCCAGGTAAGATGTTTTCCTCCACAGATCCAGGTAAGATGTTTTCCTCCACAGATCCAGGTAAGATGTTTTCCTCCACAGATCCAGGTAAGATGTTTTCCTCCACAGTAATGGGTTCAGGCAGATGCTCCGCTGTGGGCGGAGGGCCCAAGGGTGACGGTGATGAAAGTTTGGATGATAGAGAGGCAGGGTCGACAGCTTTGGGGGTCTTAATCTCCTCTTCAGCATCGAAATGCCCTCCCACAGTAAACTTAGCTGTCGGCTGAAAATGACTTCTAGAGACCCAAGTGTTGAAAGTCTCGTCATCACAAAAGTCTAGATCAACAGTGTCAGGTTCATAGTTGGCTGAATGACGACGTGTGCGAGGCCGGCAGACAGGCGTAGGCGGAGAGAGTTCTTCTGCTGTTGTCACAGGGAGGAACCCGCAAGGAAGAAGAAGGTCCCTATGCAGGGTGCGTTTAGGGCCGTCTTTGGTTTCCGGACATACAGTGTAGACTGGAAGCTTTCCAGCCCGCTTGATCACAACATAGATGTCAGCCTCCCACTTGTCCATAAGTTTGTGTTTGCCACGGATACGCACATTCCTGACCAAGACCCTGTCACCCACATCCAGTTCTGAAGTAGTCACCTTTTTGTCAAATCTGACTTTATTTCTTTCTGCTGTTTTCAGAGCATTTCGAGAAGCTAGTTGGTAGCTTTCTTGCAACCGGCTTTTGAGATTTTGCACATATTGAGAGTGCGATTTGGGCTGATCTCTCAAAGGTAAACCAAAAGCTAAATCAACAGGAAGTCGAGGTGATCGTCCAAACATGAGCTCATAAGGAGTGAACCCAGTTACCTCATTACGAGTGCAGTTATAGGCATGGACCAAGGGCTTTACAAACTCTCGCCACTTTGATTTCTGCTTATTTTCCAAAGTCCCTAACATATTGAGCAATGTTCGGTTGAATCTTTCAACGGGATTTCCCCGAGGGTGATACGGGGTGGTTCGAACTTTCTGAATTCCAGAAACTTCACACAGTTCTTTAATCAAGCGAGATTCAAAATCGGGCCCTTGGTCAGTGTGCAACCTCTCCGGGATACCATAGTAAACAATAAAGTTATCCCACAAGCATTTTGCTACAGTCTTTGCTTTTTGGTTGGGAGTGGGAATAGCTACTGCAAACTTGGTGAAATGATCAGTTAACACAAGAATATCTTTAGTGTTGCTGGTATCGGGTTCAAGACTGAGAAAATCCATACACACCAACTCCAAAGGACGGGTTGCTTTAATGTTCACCAGTGGAGCTGCTTTCTCAGGCAAAGCTTTCCTGCGTATACAGCGATCACAGGTCTTGATTTTGTGTTGCACAGCTGCTGCCATTTTGGGCCAAAAGAAACGTGTTCGGACAAGATCTAGAGTTCGCTCTATGCCCATGTGACCCATGTCATTGTGTAAGCTCTGTAAGACAAGTGCTCTCAGATCTTCAGGTAGAACAAGTTGATAAGAAATTTGTTCCCCTTCTTTCCTTCGCCGATACAGAATTTCATTCTGTAACTCAAGCTTGTTCAACTCCCTCAACAGAAGTGGAAGTTCAGGGAGTTCTGTCCTTACAGTTGGAGGGATCTTTTCTCCAGATTCCATTTGGAAGATGATTTCACGAATGCAGGGATCAGCTCGCTGTTTTTCTTTGAGGTCGAGATGGGATAACGATGGAATGACAGGTAAACCAGTCAGATCCTCCGAGACATAACTGTCCGGAATTGCAGCTGCAGAAAGAGCAAGAGACTCCACCAGTGTAAGACTGCACTGACTGGAGACAGAATCAAGATTAGTTCTGACCAGGCAACCCTGGCAGATAGCATCGACAACATCTGAGGAGAGCACCTCGGTGGAATTGGCATCAGCCAGGTGTTCCTGAGTGAAGCGATTTATGCGATGCTGCTCTTTCCGAGACTGGCTATCTTCCAGGTAAGTCCCATGAGGTTTCCGAGAGAGTCCATCAGCATCAAGATTTTGTTTTCCAGCGCGGTACTGAAGCTTGAAGTTGAAAGTTGACAGAGCAGCCAGCCATCTGTAGCTGGTTGCATCTAGCTTTGCAGAGGTGAGGATATATGTGAGGGGATTACTGTCTGTGACTACAGTAAACTGACCTCCATACAAGTAGTCATGAAACTTTTCAGTCACACTCCACTTGAGTGCCAGAAACTCAAGTTTATGTGCGGGATATCGTGACTCACTGTAAGACAGACCACGGCTGGCAAAAGCAATAACTCTCAGCTTTCCATCCTGCTCTTGATATAAGGCGGCTCCCAGCCCAGTAGTACTGGCATCAGTATGCAAGATGTACGGTTGCTTTGGGTCTGCAAACCCAAGGACTGGAGCAGTGGTAAGTTTCTCAATGAGCGTTAGGAAAGCATCTTGACACTGAGGGGTCCACCGACCTTCAAATGGCTGCTTCGGATCATGATACTGATTGCTTGTCCCTTTAACCTTTGCAGTTTTTCTCAGTGGTGGATAACCACGAGTGAGTTCGTTAAGGGGTTTAACTATGACGGCGTAGTCTTTAATGAACCGTCGATAGTAGCCCGAGAAGCCTAAGAAGGACTTCAGCTCTTTCAAGTTTCGGGGAATTGGCCAAGTTTTTAAAGCATTGACTTTTTCAGGATCTGTTTCAACTCCATTCTCAGATACCACATGCCCTAGATATCGAACAGACGTCTGAAAGAACTTGCATTTCTCATGCGACAGTTTCAATCCATACTCCTTTAACCGAGTGAGTACTTTCATCAGCCGGATTTCATGCTCCTCTAGAGTGTCAGAGAAGATGATCAAGTCATCCAGAAAGACCAGCACTTCCTTCAGGTGTAATTTTCCCATGCATTTTTCCATCAATCGCTGGAACGTACTAGGTGCATTTGTTATGCCCTGTGGCATGCGATTGAACTCCCAAAAGCCAAGTGGAGTAACAAAGGCTGTCTTAGCCTTGTCTGCCTCTTCCACTTCAATCTGGTAATATCCAGACTTTAAATCAAGCACGGTAAACCATTTGGATCCTGTTAATGCTGAGAAAGTTTCTTCAAGGTTGGGTAGGGCATAGACATCTTTTACTGTTTGCAGATTCAACTTTCTGTAGTCTATACATAGACGTACGGCTCCATTTCGTTTTCTCACGACCACGATGGGTGAGGAAAAGGGTGACTCTGACTCTCTTATGACACCAGCCTCCAACAACTCATGAAGGTGCTGACGCACTGCCTCAATATCATGAGGATGAATAGGCCGGGCCCGATGCTTGAAAGGAGTGTCATCCTTTAGTTTGATGTGATGCTTTACTTTATCTGTACACCCAACGTCCAAGTCATGGTGAGAAAATACCTCAGGCATTTCAAGGAGCTTGTTGGTGATACGCTCCCTCCATTCTGATGGCAGTGGAGAGTCACCAAAGTGGAAGTTCAAGTCTGGCCTTAAGGGTTTCTCAGGAGCAGGCAAGTTTGTGACACTGTGCTGCAATATTATGCTGTGAAAAGCTCCAAGTTGGGCAATGACACTGAGGGATGGAAGGGTAATTGCTTGCTCTGTCTCATTAGTGACCATAACAGGTATTTTGTATGGTGCAGTAGAAGGAAAAGTAACAAGACAACTTTTGACACAAAGGCCACCAGGCAAGGATGACTGAGTGGGATGTTCCACCACCGTCCACCGGTCTGTCACAAGAGTATGAACTTTGGCTAATCCCTCAAGGATGACACTATGGCCGGCAGGGATGAGTATCGGTGTCTTGCTCAGCATCCTCACAACTCCCACATTGCCCTCTTTGTTCTGCTGGTGCCGTAATTCAAGCGTTTTTAGTAAGGCTTGGTAGCCATAAAGACTGGGCTGCTGATGTGTAGCGTCGCCATCAAGATAGTGCTCATAGAGCACATCCAAAGTGTTTGTCCCTATCAAGACTTGAGATGGGGTTTCAGGGCGCAAATCTGGGACCACAAGAGCAAGGGTTGGTACGTCAATATCTGCTCCCAGAAAGTCTTTGGGAAAGCCAACTGTTAGCTCCACGTAGCCCAAATATGGCACAGACTGTCCAGCAGCACCCTCAACCTCTAACAGGTTGTTAAGAGGTTTTACTGGCTGATCTGACAGGTAGTGGTTGTAAAAAGACACTGGGACTGTGGTGACTTGAGAACCTGTATCCAAAAGGCAGTTGCGGTCAGCACCAGCTATTTTAACGACAGCTGTGCATCTTGAACCAACTAAACCTTTAGGCAGTTTAACAAGTGGGTGTTTTACCATTGACTGCTTATTAGCACAGCGCTTGTGCTGACAGTTAGCAGGACATTTTTCATCAGTTCCAGTCCCCATTCGTCCTGTAATAGGAACTGTGGTTAGTTTAAAGCACTGTTGGAAGCTGAGGGATGTTGAGTATCCCATTTGCGGCACTTTTCATTGAATTCTCTTCTTTTTTCTGCAACTAATGCAGGATTTGGCTCACCATCGCACTGAGGTTTGATGTGGCCATCCTCCCCACACCTGAAACAGTAACCTGGTTTTGGTCTGAAAGTTGGGGTTTTCTGGGATAATGGCACATGTTTTGCAGATTTTTCAGTTTTTGGTCTCTCAACCTGCTTAGGATGTGATTTTGAAGTAAAAGCAGGTTTGGCATTGTGCTGGTTAGCTGTAAGAGCTGCTAACTGGCGTTGAATATCTGCCATTTGCTTTGCCAATTGCTGGGTAAGTGTCGTTAGTGCAGCATAGGCTCCTTTCTCCTCTTCATCATCGTGAACAACATGACGATGAGATGCTACTTTCTGCTTGGTAACACCAAGATGTTGCTTCATGCGCAGATTTTTAGCTGCTTCACGATCTTCTTCTGTTCGGAGAAGCAGTAAAAGTTCAGCAAAAGAAGGGGGGTTTGCTTTCTTTTGCTTCAGCTGAAGCTCTGAGATGAGTGAGTTATCCCAACAGCCTCTACAAAACTGATTTAGCAGATGTTTATTAACTTCCCTCACAGGTACACCACCTCTTTTCACAGTAAGGTTCAAAGCTACCTGCAGACGCTGCAAATAGACTGATGGCTTTTCACCTGCATCTTGGAATGTATCCATGAATTTAGCATACAACTCGTCACCATCTTGAACTGTGCCAAAAGCTGAGTCAAGTTGCTGTAAATATACAGCAGGCAAAGTGTCAGGACTTAAGTGCTTGACAACATCAGCGGCTGGTGGAAGAAGACTTTCAAGCAATTTTCTAGACCGCTGAAGATCTGATACAGCAGGATCTTTCATAAGTAAGTCAACACTAGAACGCCATGTATCATAGTCTGCTTCCTGTGGAGGCCTCTGTATTTTGCCTGAAAAAACTCGAAGTCTCTGGGATGAAAGCATGTGCATAGCGGTATCTTCGCTCTTTACTATGTGCTCAACCACATACCGTTGGACTTCGGGTGGATTGACGTCATCAGCAGCGATAGTGTTAGATTTTATCCCAGCACTTTGAGCTCTGGGCAAGGGCTTGAAGACTGGATGGGCTGCACTTCCAGGAGAGATTTTCCAGGGTGACTGGGGTGGAGATTTTATCTCTGGGGCGCCGCCCTCCTCCTCCTCTTCCTCCTCCTCCTCCTCTTCTTCTTCAGCTGTAATGGCAGGTTCAAGAGCAGTGATGGATTTACTGATGTGAGACATCATGCCTTTAAGAACTTCAGCATAGTTCATGCCACTGACTTTAGCTAGTTGCTTCAGGTCTTCAAGATATGCTTGAGTCTTTTTGTCTCCTTCCCTCTCAGCATACATACTCGACAGGTCTCTGATCTGATAAGTATTTTTCCCATCTTTAGTGACAAATGTGTATGGTAGTAGGGACTCTAAGGTTACAACAGCAGTTCCTGAACTGTATTCTACAACCCAGTTTTCGTGAAAGTCGGACTCTATTGCATCCACTACTGTTGCTCTACCAATAATCCCATATTGTTTCAGAAAATCTATGACCTCTTCTACGTCAGATAGATCCTTAGTGTTTCCACTGACCAACACAGCATTAGGAATTTTAATACCAAGGTTGTCAAATACCTCCATCTTTTGATAGTGTTCTGACTGAATAAACTTAGTGCTTATTCATAACTGTATTGTGAGGGTATCTTGATCATTGCACATCATAACTGGTTCTCCTGGCTAGCTCACCAGAATTGTGTAGCATATATTTGGCTGTAACTACTGAAATAAAAATGTAGCAAATAGCTAGAGGTAGGCTAGTAACCTCAGAAGACTAGATTCAGCCGAGGAGAACACGTATGATGCACAATGAATGACACAGAGGCAGATGGCTTCAGTTTAGGTACCTTGTATTAGAAAAAACACAAATTAAATTACTCAAACGTTGAAAAATAAATATGGCCACGTAAAAAATAAACTTTCTTCAAGTAATTGAAATTCAAATTAACAAAAAAATATAAACAATGACTTCAGCTTAGTTAGCTTATGTCAGGTGCACCATTAGTTTCAATTCTGTTCTGTTCCACACTGTTTACTCAAGTGTGGAATAAAAGAAAATACATCAACTCAAAACCATCCCAAAAACAACAAAACAACCCACCAAAACGTAAACAAATTAATGTGGGTTCCCCACTCAAAAAATAAAGTTCACTGTTCTTCACAGTTCCGTTCTTCACAGTTCTGGTCCTCAGCACCGGTCAAAGCAGTCAGTCAGTCAGTCAATTAGTCAATCTGGGTGCTGGGTCCAAGCGTTTGGTTGAGTGAATGGGGCAGAAGAGATGAATGGGGGGGGGAAGTTTTGCTGCAGTGGCCTACCGCTGTGGCAGACACAATTACTGTTGAGTATGATTCCTGGTTCCTCCACGTGGACTCCTGATCACTGGATTCTGGAATAGCTCACCATCCGGGATCACAAAACCTGGCCTGGTCAAACATAAGGCCAGAGCTCTTATTACAGGTTATCATTAACACAGAAAATAATTATTTGCTGGTCATCTTATCATCCATAAATGTACTGATTAAGTAGTTCAAGCATTTTAACTAAACAGTACTTGCGCACTGAATGTGCGTTCCTCACCGCAGCATCAGCTGTTACCAATCAGCTGATTGACACGCTGCGTCAACATAAAACAAACATTTTAACAAAAGACCCGGTAATTAAACAAACAAAACAAAACAAAACATGCCTTACTGGAAGTGTTAAAGTTCAGGTAACTCAGTCATTTGGAAAAAAAACTAAATGACTAAACTTAAAACACAACTCACCAATTCAGGCAGTCAAGTATTTAACAGGTTTCTGACATCGACAATCAAGTATTCACAGGTTTCAGACTTCGACAACCTCCCGACAGCCAGTGGACAATCTGCAGTTGGCAACAAAGTGGCTGTTAACCGTCATATAACACTTTATTGTGAAAACGCCAGCAACCGTTTACTAACCTGCAGCCGCTCCGCTCCGTGCATCAGCCCCCATTCATCCACAATGAGAGCATCTGCTTCCTGTAAATAGCGGAGCGGCTCAGCTGATTGGCTGAACGCTAGTCACATGACGTCACACTGACGGGGTCTGAATGAGCTTGAAATTAGTTTATAAATATAAACATAAATATATATAAAAATATAAATATGAAATAACTGCTCATTTAGCACCTGGGTTACATGAGCAAGTATGACGTCAGCCTCCAAGAACACGTCATTAACTGCATTAAGATGAGCAAGATGCAGCATGAGACTGGAGCCTCTGGAGGTAAAGGAAGAGGGTCCGTTTTAACCTTTCTGTCAAAGCAAACGGTGAACAAGGTCATTGGCATTGTCAGTGAATTAATTCAACAATCAATTGCAAGTGAAATTAGGAAGGCAGGGATGTTTTCAATCCAACTGGACACAACCCAAGATATAACATCTAAGGACCAGTGTGCAATCGTTATCCGTTATGTCACCGATTCTGTCCATGAGAGGCTGATAGCTGTAGTTGATTGCGAGGCATCCACTGGCCAATACTTTGTCAAGATGATGAAAGACACTTTGGAGAAATTTGGCCTTGATATAAAAAAATGTGTGGGTAACTCAACCGATGGAGCGTCAAACATGCAGGGGAAGTATAAGGGATTTTCTGCATTGCTCACAGAAGAAGCACCGAAACAAACCCACATATGGTGCTACGCGCATGTGCTCAACCTGGTGTTGACAGACACTACTGGAGTCGTCGTGCAAAGTGCAAAACTGTTTTCATTGTTAAATGACGTTGCAGTGATGATCCGTGAGTCCTACAAACGGATGCTTCTGTGGGAGCAAGTCAGTCAAGACCGGAGGCACAGACGGCTTGCTCCAATAGGAGCAACTCGGTGGTTGGCAAAAGATGAAGCTCTGAGAAAGGTTTTTGGCTTGTTTGGAAAACCTGGCAACGGTCTGTACATTGAGTTGGTGATCACTTTGACCAAGATTGAGAAAGACATGTCAATGCAACCTGTTGTCAGAGCCAAGGCCAGGGGATACGTCGAGGCACTTCTGAGACATGAAACCATACTGACGGCTCAAATCTTCCTCCGGATATTTGAAGAGACAACTCCTCTTTCAAAGTACCTGCAGACCATTGGTATGGACTTACTAACTGCCCAGGGGTTTGTGACGAAGACTGAACAACGCCTCATAACATTTTCCAGGGACTTTGATGGTGTCCAGAGGGCAGCAAAAATGTTTGTAGAGTGGGCAAATGGCATTCTACAGGAACATGATGAGTGTGAGGTTGAGGTCCAGTCTGCCCTCCCAGAGAAGACGAGAGTTAGAAAAAAGAAAGCCATGCCAGGTGAGCTGACAAGAGACGAGCGTCTTCCAGGGGCTGAAACAGACTTCAGGATCAATGTCCATAATGTGATTCTCGACACTGTCAAAGAGAGCATCCATCGCAGGTTTGCAGCTAGTGCAGAGCTCTGCTCAGACATTTCATGCATGGATCCAAAAAATTTCAAGTCCATACGTGATAAAGGGCTGCCGGAAAAAGCACTGGAGGAGATCAGTAGATGCCTGCTGCAGTTTAATGAGGATGCCACTGTTGATCGGTTGCAGTCCGAGTTGAGCCACCTTGCACACCAGTGGGAGACATTGAAGATTCCACCTTTGAGGAGCTATACAGTCAGGACAGAGAGAGCCACTGAACTGGATGAGGAGGGTGAACTGGAGATGGAGAGCAGTTGTTCCTCTTGTAAGAACTGCCCCATATGCTGCTATGCCATCCTGTCCGAGTACAATCTGCTAAGTGAGGCATACCATGTCATTGGTATGGCTTACAAGTATTTGCTGACCCTCTCTGTCACACAAGTTGCCTGTGAAAGGACCTTTTCCACACTGAAATTTGTGAAGAACAGACTTAGAAGCTCCATGAGCCAGGACCGCCTAGAGGCATTTTTGCTTATGTGCATTGAGAAAAAGACTCTCATGGAACTGGACACTGATGGCATCATCGACAAGGTCGCAGAAACAAGTGACTTGATGCGCCGCAAGCTGACCTTCTAAGGCAGTGGCTTAAAAACTGTGTGTCCCAACCCAGACAGCTCATACCAAGGGTCAAGGGGCCAGATGCCCTTATTTTTTTATTTTGCACTTTACTTTGTATTTATAATTTGCAATTTGTGATTGTATGTGAATTGCTTAGTGATTTAAAAAAAAAACTGAGTCCCAACCCGGACAGCTCAAAACAAGGAGCCAGATGCCTTTATTTTTGTTATATTTCTTTATTTTTGCAGTGTGTTGTGTGCAATAATGTTGTGCAATAATGGCTAGTTTTTCACTTTACTTTGTATTTATAATTTTTGGTTGTGTGTTGTGTGAATTGTTTAGTGTGAATTATTATTCAATAATAATACGTTTGTGATTTTCACCAGCCTTGTCTGTTTCATTTGATCATTATTACACTAAGTTTGGAAATAGAGAATACTATATTGATCACTGACCAGTATTCATGAAAGTAAGAAAGTAATTAACTAATCATTTATTTTCCCATGGCAATGGAAATGTAAAGAGACTGTGTATTACTAATTTAAACACAAAGTAGTTTGGTGGTCTGAACAAAAATACAAAGGTAATAGAATATGCACATACACTCTAGCCCATATGCTGGACAAAAGGCAGTACAGGTCTACAGGAGAAAGAAATAGAGTCCTCAATACTGGTATGAAAATACATCCACAGGATGGTAAAAATGGGAATTAATTCATTTTAAAAATGTGCACGCGCATTGAGTGAGTGGCCTGACTGATGTATGTCTCCCGGCCTGATTTGGGGGCCCAGTCCGGCCCTGCCCCCAGTAGAACAATGGAGTCCCCAGTTGGGGCACTTTCCAGCACCCCTCCCAGGGCCTCCAGGAAGGCCAGGTACTCTGCACTGCCGTTCGCCCGTAGGCCGAAACGACAGTGAGAGACCTATCCCCGACCCGAAGGCGCAGGGAAGCGACCCTCTCGCTAAGTGGGGAGAACTCCAACACATGGCGGCTGAGCTGGGGAGCTATTAGCAAGCCCACACCCGTTCGCCGCCTCTCACCATGGGCAACTCCAGAGTGGAAGAGAGTCCAACCTCTCTCAAGGAGTTGGGTTCCAGAGCCCAGGCTGTGCGTGGAGGTGAGCCCGACTATCTCTAGTCGGTACCTCTCAGCCTCCCGCACAAGCTCCGGCTCCTTCCCCCCCAGCGAGGTGACATTCCATGTCCCTAAAGCCAGAGTCGTCGTCCGGGGATTGGGTCGCCGGGGCCCCCGCCCACGGCTGCCACCCAAATCGCACGGCACCTTCCCCTTATGAACTCTCCCGCGGGTGGTGGGCCTACGGGGGGGCGGGCCCACGTCGCTCCTTCGGGCTGCGCCCGGCCGGGTCCCGTGGGCCAAGACCCGGCCACCAGACGCTCGCCTGCGAGCCCCGACCCCAGGCCTGGCTCCAGGGTGGGGCCCCGGTAACGCCAGTCCGGGCGACGTACACTTCCTTGCTGGTTCTTGCTTCATAAGGGGCTTTGAACCGCTCTTTGTCTGACCCGTCACCTAGGACCTGTTTGCCATGGGAGACCCTACCAGGGGCATTAAGCCCCGGACAACATAGCTCCTAGGATCATTCGGGTGCTCAAACCCCTCCACCACGGTAAGGTGGCGGTTCAAGGAGGGGACTTATTTATTTTAAGTTATTGTTCTTTGCTGGTATAATGTCTGCTGGAATATTTAAGAAATGCTGGGAAATTAAAAAATGTTCAGTTTTTTATGTTCAACAAATGTTTTCTACCTTGTAATTTTGTAAAAGATTTTTTTCTTTAAATTGGCAAAATAAATAAAAAACTGCGAAGAACCATGTTGGGTATTGTTCGGTATTCGGCTTATTAAGTGTTTATTATTATTTTCGGTTTCGGTTTTGGCCACAAATTTTCATTTCGGTGCATCACTATGTAAAACCTCCTTGTGCTGTTGTTTATGTATCCGAGTACTATCTTACTGTCAGTGAAGAAGTTGATCTCATCTCAATCTCATCCCTCAGCAGGTCTTACAGTTCCACAGCCAGAACAGCTGCACAGAACTCCAACCGGGGGACAGTGTGAGCCGGTCGTGGAGCTAGTTTGGATTTGCCCGTGATAAATCCTACATGGCACTGACCTTCATCGTTAATAATGTCATCCAATGGGAATCCTGAGTGATGTCCTCCACTCCAACACTCAGCACTGGCGGCGATGAAACAGCGTACAGCAGGGGTGTCAAACTCATTTTTCTTGGCGGGCCGGATTTGACCAATGTTTTCCCCGCGGGCCGCACGCTCAAAATAACAAAAACGGTGCAAATTTTTTTTTTTCTAATTCTTCTTTTTTTTTACTATTGTTATCTAATCCAATATCAGTTTAGTTCATTTTAAAGGAAATATGCAGATTTTTTACACTCTAATTATGTAAAATATATTTCTTCAGGATCTTTTCTTGAAATTTCTCTTTTTTTCAGATTATGTAAAATACTTTTAATATCATTTTACAAAGATAAACAGAAACAAGTATGTTTTCTTTATATTTCGCTTTTTTATAGGAAAATTGGCGGATATTTACGCCAGTGTGCCGAAAAAGTCAGCACTTCTTTTAACTGTTTTACTTTGTCACTATCCTCGTATTCAAAACTGAAATTCTCAGAATAAATATCTTCTATCAACTTTTTTACCAGTGATATTTTTCCTGCGAAAATATATAATAGTAGTCAGTTAATAAAAATAAACAACCGTCTACAAAGAAATAAAATCGGTAAATACATTCTAGAAAACAAAAAAAAATGTCAAACTGCTCTCTATGTGGAATAACGATGGATTTGTAGAAGAAATACATTATGGGATATGGTTATTTATGCCTTCCTTTTTAGTAAATTAACATTTCGTTTTTTTGCATTGGAAGCTTCTCGCGGGCCGCACATTTGACACCCCTGGCGTACAGGGAGGAGGTCCAGAGACCGGTGACCTGGTGTTCAGACAACAACGTCCCTGCAGATCAACGGTGATGGAGGAAGGAGAAGCTGCTGGTAGAAGCTGCTGGTAGTAGAAGCTGCTGGTAGAAGAAGCTGGTAGAAGCTGCTGGTAGTAGAAGCTGCTGGTAGAAGAAGCTGCTGGTAGTAGAAGCTGCTGGTAGTAGAAGCTGCTGGTAGAAGCTGCTGGTAGAAGCTGCTGGTAGAAGCTGCTGGTAGTAGAAGCTGCTGGTAGAAGAAGCTGCTGGTAGAAGAAGCTGCTGGTAGTAGAAGCTGCTGGTAGAAGAAGCTGCTGGTAGAAGAAGCTGCTGGTAGAAGAAGCTGCTGGTAGTAGAAGCTGCTGGTAGAAGAAGCTGCTGGTAGAAGAAGCTGCTGGTAGTAGAAGCTGCTGGTAGTAGAAGCTGCTGGTAGAAGCTGCTGGTAGAAGAAGCTGCTGGTAGAAGCTGCTGGTAGAAGAAGCTGCTGGTAGAAGAAGCTGCTGGTAGAAGAAGCTGCTGGTAGTAGAAGCTGCTGGTAGTAGAAGCTGCTGGTAGTAGAAGCTGCTGGTAGAAGAAGCTGCTGGTAGTAGAAGCTGCTGGTAGAAGCTGCTGGTAGTAGAAGCTGCTGGTAGAAGAAGCTGCTGGTAGAAGAAGCTGCTGGTAGAAGCTGCTGGTAGTAGAAGCTGCTGGTAGTAGAAGCTGCTGGTAGTAGAAGCTGCTGGTAGTAGAAGCTGCTGGTAGTAGAAGCTGCTGGTAGAAGAAGCTGCTGGTAGAAGAAGCTGCTGGTAGTAGAAGCTGCTGGTAGAAGCTGCTGGTAGTAGAAGCTGCTGGTAGAAGAAGCTGCTGGTAGAAGCTGCTGGTAGAAGCTGCTGGTAGTAGAAGCTGCTGGTAGAAGAAGCTGCTGGTAGAAGCTGCTGGTAGTAGAAGCTGCTGGTAGTAGAAGCTGCTGGTAGAAGAAGCTGCTGGTAGAAGAAGCTGCTGGTAGAAGAAGCTGCTGGTAGTAGAAGCTGCTGGTAGTAGAAGCTGCTGGTAGTAGAAGCTGCTGGTAGAAGCTGCTGGTAGAAGAAGCTGCTGGTAGTAGAAGCTGCTGGTAGAAGCTGCTGGTAGAAGAAGCTGCTGGTAGAAGAAGCTGCTGGTAGTAGAAGCTGCTGGTAGTAGAAGCTGCTGGTAGAAGCTGCTGGTAGAAGAAGCTGCTGGTAGTAGAAGCTGCTGGTAGAAGAAGCTGCTGGTAGAAGAAGCTGCTGGTAGTAGAAGCTGCTGGTAGAAGAAGCTGCTGGTAGAAGAAGCTGCTGGTAGAAGCTGCTGGTAGTAGAAGCTGCTGGTAGTAGAAGCTGCTGGTAGTAGAAGCTGCTGGTAGTAGAAGCTGCTGGTAGTAGAAGCTGCTGGTAGAAGAAGCTGCTGGTAGAAGAAGCTGCTGGTAGTAGAAGCTGCTGGTAGAAGCTGCTGGTAGTAGAAGCTGCTGGTAGAAGAAGCTGCTGGTAGAAGCTGCTGGTAGAAGCTGCTGGTAGTAGAAGCTGCTGGTAGAAGAAGCTGCTGGTAGAAGCTGCTGGTAGTAGAAGCTGCTGGTAGTAGAAGCTGCTGGTAGAAGAAGCTGCTGGTAGAAGAAGCTGCTGGTAGAAGAAGCTGCTGGTAGTAGAAGCTGCTGGTAGTAGAAGCTGCTGGTAGTAGAAGCTGCTGGTAGAAGCTGCTGGTAGAAGAAGCTGCTGGTAGTAGAAGCTGCTGGTAGAAGCTGCTGGTAGAAGAAGCTGCTGGTAGAAGAAGCTGCTGGTAGTAGAAGCTGCTGGTAGTAGAAGCTGCTGGTAGAAGCTGCTGGTAGAAGAAGCTGCTGGTAGTAGAAGCTGCTGGTAGTAGAAGCTGCTGGTAGAAGAAGCTGCTGGTAGAAGCTGCTGGTAGAAGAAGCTGCTGGTAGTAGAAGCTGCTGGTAGAAGCTGCTGGTAGTAGAAGCTGCTGGTAGTAGAAGCTGCTGGTAGTAGAAGCTGCTGGTAGTAGAAGCTGCTGGTAGAAGAAGCTGCTGGTAGAAGCTGCTGGTAGAAGAAGCTGCTGGTAGAAGAAGCTGCTGGTAGAAGAAGCTGCTGGTAGAAGAAGCTGCTGGTAGAAGAAGCTGCTGGTAGTAGAAGCTGCTGGTAGAAGAAGCTGCTGGTAGTAGAAGCTGCTGGTAGTAGAAGCTGCTGGTAGAAGAAGCTGCTGGTAGTAGAAGCTGCTGGTAGAAGAAGCTGCTGGTAGAAGAAGCTGCTGGTAGAAGAAGCTGCTGGTAGAAGAAGCTGCTGGTAGTAGAAGCTGCTGGTAGAAGAAGCTGCTGGTAGAAGAAGCTGCTGGTAGTAGAAGCTGCTGGTAGAAGCTGCTGGTAGAAGAAGCTGCTGGTAGAAGAAGCTGCTGGTAGTAGAAGCTGCTGGTAGAAGCTGCTGGTAGAAGAAGCTGCTGGTAGTAGAAGCTGCTGGTAGAAGCTGCTGGTAGTAGAAGCTGCTGGTAGAAGAAGCTGCTGGTAGTAGAAGCTGCTGGTAGTAGAAGCTGCTGGTAGTAGAAGCTGCTGGTAGTAGAAGCTGCTGGTAGTAGAAGCTGCTGGTAGTAGAAGCTGCTGGTAGTAGAAGCTGCTGGTAGAAGAAGCTGCTGGTAGTAGAAGCTGCTGGTAGAAGCTGCTGGTAGAAGAAGCTGCTGGTAGAAGCTGCTGGTAGTAGAAGCTGCTGGTAGTAGAAGCTGCTGGTAGAAGCTGCTGGTAGAAGCTGCTGGTAGAAGCTGCTGGTAGTAGAAGCTGGTAGTAGAAGCTGCTGGTAGAAGAAGCTGCTGGTAGAAGCTGCTGGTAGTAGAAGCTGCTGGTAGAAGCTGCTGGTAGAAGCTGCTGGTAGAAGCTGCTGGTAGAAGCTGCTGGTAGAAGCTGCTGGTAGAAGAAGCTGCTGGTAGAAGCTGCTGGTAGAAGCTGCTGGTAGTAGAAGCTGCTGGTAGAAGAAGCTGCTGGTAGAAGCTGCTGGTAGTAGAAGCTGCTGGTAGTAGAAGCTGCTGGTAGAAGAAGCTGCTGGTAGAAGAAGCTGCTGGTAGAAGCTGCTGGTAGAAGCTGCTGGTAGAAGCTGCTGGTAGAAGCTGCTGGTAGAAGCTGCTGGTAGAAGCTGCTGGTAGAAGCTGCTGGTAGAAGCTGCTGGTAGAAGCTGCTGGTAGAAGAAGCTGCTGGTAGAAGCTGCTGGTAGAAGCTGCTGGTAGTAGAAGCTGCTGGTAGAAGCTGCTGGTAGAAGCTGCTGGTAGA
Organism: Cololabis saira; assembly: GCF_033807715.1. NCBI lineage: Eukaryota > Metazoa > Chordata > Actinopteri > Beloniformes > Belonidae > Cololabis > Cololabis saira. Next base: position 711,997 of record NC_084596.1, on the reverse strand, counting down.
AGAAGCTGCTGGTAGAAGAAGCTGCTGGTAGAAGAAGCTGCTGGTAGTAGAAGCTGCTGGTAGAAGCTGCTGGTAGTAGAAGCTGCTGGTAGTAGAAGCTGCTGGTAGTAGAAGCTGCTGGTAGAAGCTGCTGGTAGTAGAAGCTGCTGGTAGAAGAAGCTGCTGGTAGAAGAAGCTGCTGGTAGTAGAAGCTGCTGGTAGAAGAAGCTGCTGGTAGAAGAAGCTGCTGGTAGAAGCTGCTGGTAGAAGCTGCTGGTAGAAGCTGCTGGTAGTAGAAGCTGCTGGTAGAAGAAGCTGCTGGTAGAAGAAGCTGCTGGTAGTAGAAGCTGCTGGTAGAAGCTGCTGGTAGAAGCTGCTGGTAGAAGCTGCTGGTAGAAGAAGCTGCTGGTAGAAGCTGCTGGTAGTAGAAGCTGCTGGTAGAAGAAGCTGCTGGTAGAAGCTGCTGGTAGTAGAAGCTGCTGGTAGAAGAAGCTGCTGGTAGTAGAAGCTGCTGGTAGAAGCTGCTGGTAGTAGAAGCTGCTGGTAGAAGCTGCTGGTAGTAGAAGCTGCTGGTAGTAGAAGCTGCTGGTAGAAGAAGCTGCTGGTAGAAGAAGCTGGTAGTAGAAGCTGCTGGTAGAAGAAGCTGCTGGTAGAAGAAGCTGCTGGTAGAAGAAGCTGCTGGTAGAAGAAGCTGCTGGTAGTAGAAGCTGCTGGTAGAAGAAGCTGCTGGTAGTAGAAGCTGCTGGTAGAAGCTGTTGGTAGAAGAAGCTGCTGGTAGAAGAAGCTGGTAGTAGAAGCTGCTGGTAGAAGAAGCTGCTGGTAGAAGCTGCTGGTAGAAGCTGCTGGTAGAAGAAGCTGCTGGTAGAAGCTGCTGGTAGAAGAAGCTGCTGGTAGAAGAAGCTGCTGGTAGAAGAAGCTGCTGGTAGAAGAAGCTGCTGGTAGTAGAAGCTGCTGGTAGTAGAAGCTGCTGGTAGTAGAAGCTGCTGGTAGAAGAAGCTGCTGGTAGAAGAAGCTGCTGGTAGAAGCTGCTGGTAGTAGAAGCTGCTGGTAGTAGAAGCTGCTGGTAGAAGAAGCTGCTGGTAGAAGAAGCTGGTAGTAGAAGCTGCTGGTAGTAGAAGCTGCTGGTAGAAGAAGCTGCTGGTAGTAGAAGCTGCTGGTAGAAGCTGCTGGTAGTAGAAGCTGCTGGTAGAAGCTGCTGGTAGAAGAAGCTGCTGGTAGAAGCTGCTGGTAGAAGCTGCTGGTAGTAGAAGCTGCTGGTAGAAGAAGCTGGTAGTAGAAGCTGCTGGTAGTAGAAGCTGCTGGTAGAAGAAGCTGCTGGTAGAAGAAGCTGCTGGTAGAAGCTGCTGGTAGAAGAAGCTGCTGGTAGAAGCTGCTGGTAGAAGAAGCTGCTGGTAGAAGAAGCTGCTGGTAGAAGAAGCTGCTGGTAGTAGAAGCTGCTGGTAGTAGAAGCTGCTGGTAGTAGAAGCTGCTGGTAGTAGAAGCTGGTAGTAGAAGCTGCTGGTAGTAGAAGCTGCTGGTAGAAGAAGCTGCTGGTAGAAGAAGCTGCTGGTAGAAGAAGCTGCTGGTAGAAGAAGCTGCTGGTAGAAGAAGCTGCTGGTAGAAGAAGCTGCTGGTAGTAGAAGCTGCTGGTAGTAGAAGCTGCTGGTAGAAGAAGCTGGTAGTAGAAGCTGCTGGTAGTAGAAGCTGCTGGTAGTAGAAGCTGCTGGTAGAAGAAGCTGCTGGTAGTAGAAGCTGCTGGTAGAAGAAGCTGCTGGTAGAAGAAGCTGGTAGAAGAAGCTGCTGGTAGAAGCTGCTGGTAGAAGCTGCTGGTAGTAGAAGCTGCTGGTAGTAGAAGCTGCTGGTAGAAGAAGCTGCTGGTAGAAGAAGCTGCTGGTAGAAGAAGCTGCTGGTAGAAGAAGCTGCTGGTAGTAGAAGCTGCTGGTAGAAGCTGCTGGTAGTAGAAGCTGCTGGTAGAAGAAGCTGCTGGTAGAAGCTGCTGGTAGAAGCTGCTGGTAGTAGAAGCTGCTGGTAGTAGAAGCTGCTGGTAGAAGAAGCTGCTGGTAGAAGAAGCTGCTGGTAGAAGAAGCTGCTGGTAGAAGAAGCTGCTGGTAGTAGAAGCTGCTGGTAGAAGCTGCTGGTAGTAGAAGCTGCTGGTAGAAGAAGCTGCTGGTAGAAGCTGCTGGTAGAAGCTGCTGGTAGAAGAAGCTGCTGGTAGAAGCTGCTGGTAGAAGCTGCTGGTAGAAGCTGCTGGTAGAAGAAGCTGCTGGTAGAAGAAGCTGCTGGTAGAAGCTGCTGGTAGAAGCTGCTGGTAGTAGAAGCTGCTGGTAGTAGAAGCTGCTGGTAGAAGCTGCTGGTAGAAGAAGCTGCTGGTAGAAGAAGCTGCTGGTAGTAGAAGCTGCTGGTAGAAGCTGCTGGTAGTAGAAGCTGCTGGTAGAAGCTGCTGGTAGAAGCTGCTGGTAGTAGAAGCTGCTGGTAGTAGAAGCTGCTGGTAGAAGAAGCTGCTGGTAGAAGCTGCTGGTAGAAGCTGCTGGTAGTAGAAGCTGCTGGTAGAAGAAGCTGCTGGTAGTAGAAGCTGCTGGTAGTAGAAGCTGCTGGTAGTAGAAGCTGCTGGAAGAAGAAGCTGCTGGTAGAAGAAGCTGCTGGTAGAAGAAGCTGGTAGTAGAAGCTGCTGGTAGAAGAAGCTGCTGGTAGAAGCTGCTGGTAGAAGCTGCTGGTAGTAGAAGCTGCTGGTAGTAGAAGCTGCTGGTAGTAGAAGCTGCTGGTAGTAGAAGCTGCTGGTAGAAGAAGCTGGTAGTAGAAGCTGCTGGTAGAAGAAGCTGCTGGTAGAAGCTGCTGGTAGAAGCTGCTGGTAGAAGCTGCTGGTAGAAGAAGCTGCTGGTAGAAGCTGCTGGTAGAAGCTGCTGGTAGTAGAAGCTGCTGGTAGTAGAAGCTGCTGGTAGAAGCTGCTGGTAGTAGAAGCTGCTGGTAGAAGAAGCTGCTGGTAGAAGCTGCTGGTAGAAGCTGCTGGTAGAAGCTGCTGGTAGTAGAAGCTGCTGGTAGTAGAAGCTGCTGGTAGAAGAAGCTGCTGGTAGAAGCTGCTGGTAGAAGAAGCTGCTGGTAGAAGAAGCTGCTGGTAGAAGCTGCTGGTAGAAGAAGCTGCTGGTAGTAGAAGCTGCTGGTAGAAGAAGCTGCTGGTAGAAGCTGCTGGTAGAAGAAGCTGCTGGTAGAAGAAGCTGCTGGTAGTAGAAGCTGCTGGTAGTAGAAGCTGCTGGTAGTAGAAGCTGCTGGTAGTAGAAGCTGCTGGTAGAAGAAGCTGTTGGTAGAAGAAGCTGCTGGTAGTAGAAGCTGCTGGTAGAAGAAGCTGCTGGTAGTAGAAGCTGCTGGTAGAAGAAGCTGCTGGTAGAAGAAGCTGCTGGTAGAAGCTGCTGGTAGTAGAAGCTGCTGGTAGAAGAAGCTGCTGGTAGAAGCTGCTGGTAGAAGCTGCTGGTA